>NC_134486.1:414581574-414860381 GCF_040206685.1 Ascaphus truei
AGGTTGTAGTAGCCAAGGCGCGACAAGTTGAGTGAATTAGTGAATTTTAATTGAATTATGGGTGACAAAAGGGCATATTCTGATGATATTTTTGAGGTGGACACGTCCAGACTTAGTAAGGAATGAAGGAGAGATCAGAGTCAAAGATGACAGTGGGCTTGGGGTTTTGATGAGATAGTCAGTTGGCAGAGTTTGGGTGTAGGGGTAGCATTGGAAAGGGCAAAGTGTATTAGTTCTGTTTTGGACATGTTATACTTCAGGCAATGGTAGGGCAACCAGGAGAAGATTGTGGAGAGACAGTTTGTGACATAGGACAAGAGGGAGGGGTATAGGTTACCGGAGGAGAGGTAAATTTGGGTGTCATCAGTATAGAGATGATACTGAAATCCAAAAAATTGTATTAGTTCACTAAGAGAAGAGGTGTACAGTGAGAAGAGCAGAGGTACAATTACGGAGCCTTGTGGGACCCCAACAGAAAGAGGGAGTGAAGAAGTACTGAAATTCTGAACGAGCGGTGAGATTGGTAGGACGTGAATCAGAAGAGGGCTGCGTCATGGAGGCCAATAAAGTGTGCAGGTGAAGGAGGTGATAGAGTGTTGAAGTCAGAATAGAGATCCAGGAGAATTAGTAACGATAAGTTACCCTTGAATTTAGCTGTGAATAGGTCATTGGTCAGTTTTGTTAGTGCTGTCTCAGTGGAGTGTAGAGGACAGAAACCAGAATTCAAAGATTCAAACAGGGAGTTGGAGAAGAGAAAGTGAGTCAGGCGGTTGTATACAAGTCACTCAAGAAGCTTGGAGGCAAAGGGCAGATGACAGATAGAGCGCTAGACCCTACAGTATCTGTCCTGTGTCTTGTGTCCTCTCTCTCGATTATTTACATAATTTATCGTAGGGCAGGATAACCAGTTGAGATTCCGTAAGGGGGACGTCCTCTTGTCCCTCGGAGCAAATGTCCATGTTTGTTTTAAGTGGCTAGTAATGTACTTCTTATTGGCAGGAATGGGAGTTGTAGTCAGGACCAGAGCCAGAACTTCCCCAAGTGACAGCGCACTTAGAATAGGGACAGTATCTGTATCCCTTCTTCGTTATTTCCCTGACCCAGAAACCTTCTCTCGCTATCTCATCATGAAAGCGAGAGCTCAGTTTACTATTTGTGTGCTCTCTCGAATCCCAATGCATTTAGGCTGACAATTATGACATGAGCCCCAATTGTGGGGATGGGTCTCCCCCTCCCCCCTCTTCCCATCACTTTATATTCTCCTGCCTGGGCATGGCACCTTAGCTGTTGCTACCTCTCCCCCTACTCTTTCTCTGCGGAGGGCTCAGGCGGCCTTGGCAGAGGGAGGCGTTGGTGCAGGACCCGGCGTAGATATCGCATGGCAGCCCTCTGTGACACAATCCAGCCCGGGAGAGTTCTCACTTACACGGTCATCAAAAGCAGAAACACATTGCAGAACAGCTTGACCTCTTTTCGGCCAAAAGCAGTGAATGGGTTAAGCTCGCGAAGGTGGGGACTACAAGAATGTGGTGGTGTCCGCCAAAGCAGAGCAGCAGGTGGGGCATACGATCGTCTTGTTCAGAGCATTTCCAATCACTGCACTGGGGAGGATGTACGCGAGGCTCACAACGGCTGGCTCTGTGTGGGGGGCGGGGGGGACACTTAGACTTTACGATGGTAATATTTTGGAGATGCTCGGGCGGCATCTGCAGCTTCTGGGAGACAGCGCGAAGGATAAAGCGGAGACTCGTTTTGCAAAGCAGGGAGGCGAGATTATTGTGCCACGCAGACCAGTTCTGAGCTGCTGGCCTCCAGCTTGTCGTTCTTGAAGTGGTCAGCTGCTGCGAGCGGTGACCGCCTCCCCTCTCACACTGGTGCGCGCCACACAAGCTTTCGAGTCATTCGCAAAACCGCAACATTTCCCAGCACCAGCTCTTATCAATTTGCTAAACGGAAAACATGTCATTTTCTTTTTTTTTTGACGAGCACGACCCGGATATTTTAAGGAAAAAATAGTTTTTTGGTATTTTTGCGTTTGGCATTTTTGAAAAATATTTTTGTGACACGGTGTGTCCGTATATTTGGACATAGCGGTGCGGGGATATTTCAGGTGTTTCTTCTGACGACTTAACTTGGCCAGTTCTGTGCTAGAACGCGGTCTGGGGGGTAATCTGCCGCGCTTCATCTGTGGGGACATGGGACAAATATTGCTTTTAAATAAAAAAATTGAGGGCCAGATTGACTAAATAGGCTGGTGCGGCCCCTCTCACTGGTGCGGGCCCCTCTCACTGGGCCCCTCTCACTGGTGCGGCCCCTCTCACTGGGCCCCTCTCACTGGTGCGGCCCCTCTCACTGGTACAGGCCCCTCTCACTGGTGCGGGCCCCTCTCACTGGTGCGGCCCCTCTCACTGAGCCCCTCTCACTGGGCCCCTCTCACTGGTGCGGCCCCTCTCACTGGTACGGGCCCCTCTCACTGGTGCGGGCCCCTCTCACTGGTGCGGCCCCTCTCACTGGTGTGGGCCTCTCTCACTGAGCCCCTCTCACTGAGCCCCTCTCACTGGGCCCCTCTCACTGGTACGGCCCCTCTCACTGGTGCGGCCCCTCTCACTGGTGCGGCCCCTCTCACTGGTGTGGGCCCCTCTAACTGGTGTGGGCCCCTCTCACTGGTGCGGACCCTCTCACTGGTGCGGGCCCCTCTCACTGGTGTGGCCCCTTTCACTGGTGTGGACCCCTCTAACTGGTGTGTGCCCCTCTCACTGGTACGGGCCCCTCTCACTGGTGTGGGTCCCTCTCACTGGTGTGGGCCCCTCTCACTGGTGTGGCCCCTCTCACTGGTGTGGGCCCTTCTCACTGGTGCGGGCCCCTCTCACTGGTGCGGCCCTTCTCACTGGTACGGCCCCTCTCACTGGTGCGGGCCCCTCTCACTGGTACGGCCCCTCTCACTGGTACGGGCCCCTCTCACTGGTGCGGCCCCTCTCACTGGTGCGGCCCCTCTCACTGGTGCGGCCCCTCTCACTGGTGCGGGCCCCTCTCACTGGTACGGGCCCCTCTAACTGGTGTGGGCCCCTCTAACTGGTGTGGGCCCCTCTCACTGGTGCGGCCCCTCTCACTGGTGTGGGCCCCTCTCACTTGTGCGGGCCCCTCTCACTGGTGCGGGCCCCTCTCGCTGGTGTGGCCCCTTTCACTGGTACGGCCCCTCTAACTGGTGTGGGCCCCTCTCACTGGTACGGGCCCCTCTCACTGGTGTGGGCCCCTCTAACTGGTGTGGTCCCCTCTCATAGGGGCCCTCTCACTGGGCCCCTCTCACTGGTGTGGGCCCCTCTCACTGGTGTGGCCCCTCTCACTGGTGTGGGCCCCTCTCACTGGTGCAGCCCCTCTCACTGGTGTGGGCCCCTCTAACTGGTGTGGGCCCCTCTCACTGGTACGGCCCCTCTCACTGGTGCGGCCCCTCTCACTGGTGCGGCCCCTCTCACTGGTACGGGCCCCTCTCACTGGTACGACCCCTCTCACTGGTGCAGGCCCCTCTCACTGGTACGGCCCCTCTCACTGGTGCGGGCCCCTCTCACTGGGACCCTCTCACTGGTACGGGCCCCTCTCACTGGTGCGGCCCCTCTCACTGGGCCCCTCTCACTGGTGCGGCCCCTCTCACTGGTGCGGGCCCCTCTCACTGGTGCGGCCCCTCTCACTGGTGCGGCCCCTCTCACTGGTGCGGGCCCCTCTCACTGGGCCCCTCTCACTGGTACGGGCCCCTCTCACTGGTGCGGCCCCTCTCACTGGTGTGGGCCCCTCTCACTGGTGCAGGCCCCTCTCACTGGTGCGGCCCCTCTCACTGGTGCGGGCCCCTCTCACTGGGCCCCTCTCTCTGGTACGGGCCCCTCTCACTGGTGCAGGCCCCTCTCAAAGGTGCGGCCCCTCTCACTGGTGCGGGCCCCTCTCACTGGTACGGCCCCTCTCACTGGGCCCCTCTCACTGGTACGGCTCCTCTCACTGGTGCGGCCTCTCTCACTGGTGCGGGCCCCTCTCACTGGGCCCCTCTCTCTGGTGCGGGCCCCTCTCACTGGGCCCCTCTCACTGGTGCGGGCCCCTCTCACTGGTGTGGGCCCCTCTCACTGGTGCGGGCCCCTCTCACTGGTGCGATCCCTCTCACTGGTACGGCCCCTCTCACTGGTGCGGCCCCTCTCAC
The DNA here is from genome assembly GCF_040206685.1 of Ascaphus truei. Classification (NCBI taxonomy): domain Eukaryota; kingdom Metazoa; phylum Chordata; class Amphibia; order Anura; family Ascaphidae; genus Ascaphus; species Ascaphus truei. The sequence goes on from NC_134486.1 coordinate 414,585,758, forward strand.
TGGTGCGGCCCCTCTCACTGGTGCAGCTCCTCTCACTGGTACGGGCCCCTCTCACTGGTGCGGCCCCTTTCACTGGTGCGGCCCCTCTCACTGGTACGGCCTCTCTCACTGGTGCGGCCCCTCTCACTGGTGCGGCCCCTCTCACTGGTACGGCCCCTCTCACTGGTACGGCCCCTCTCACTGGTGCGGCCCCTCTCACTGGTGCGGCCCCTCTCACTGGGCCCCTCTCACTGGTACGGGCCCCTCTCACTGGTACGGCCCCTCTCACTGGTGCGGCCCCTCTCACTGGTACGGCCCCTCTCACTGGTACGGGCCCCTCTCACTGGTACGGCCCCTCTCACTGGGCCCCTCTCACTGGTACGGGCCCCTCTCACTGGTACGGGCCCCTCTCACTGGTACGGCCCCTCTCACTGGTGCGGCCCCTCTCACTGATGCGGCCCCTCTCACTGGTACGGGCCCCTCTCACTGGTATGGCCCCTCTCACTGGTTCGGGCCCCTCTCACTGGGCCCCTCTCACTGGTACGGGCCACTCTCACTGGTGCGGCCCCTCTCACTGGTGCGGGCCCCTCTCACTGGGCCCCTCTCACTGGTACGGCCCCTCTCACTGGTGCAGGCCCCTCTCACTGGTGCGGCCCCTCTCACTGGTGCGGGCCCCTCTCACTGGTGCGGCCCCTCTCACTGGTGCGGGTCCCTCTCACTGGTGCGGCCCCTCTCACTGGTGCGGCCCCTCTCACTGGTACGGCCCCTCTCACTGGTGCGGCCCCTCTCACTGGTGCGGCCCCTCTCACTGGTACGGCCCCTCTCACTGGTACGGCCCCTCTCACTGGTGCGGCCCCTCTCACTGGTGCGGCCCCTCTCACTGGTACGGGCCCCTCTCACTGGTGCGGCCCCTCTCACTGGTGCGGCCCCTCACTGGTGCGGCCCCTCTCACTGGTGCGGCCCCTCTCACTGGTGCGGGCCCCTCTCACTGGTACGGGCCCCTCTAACTGGTGTGGGCCCCTCTAACTGGTGTGGGCCCCTCTCACTGGTGCGGCCCCTCTCACTGGTGCGGGCCCCTCTCACTGGTGTGGGCCCCTCTAACTGGTGTGGGCCCCTCTCACTGGTGCGGGCCCCTCTCACTGGTGCGGGCCCCTCTCACTGGTGTGGCCCCTTTCACTGGTACGGCCCCTCTAACTGGTGTGGGCCCCTCTCACTGGTACGGGCCCCTCTCACTGGTGCGGGCCCATCTAACTGGTGTGGTCCCCTCTCACTGGGCCCCTCTCACTGGGCCCCTCTCACTGGTGTGGGCCCCTCTCACTGGTGTGGCCCCTCTCACTGGTGTGGGCCCCTCTCACTGGTGCAGCCCCTCTCACTGGTGTGGGCCCCTCTCACTGGTGTGGGCCCCTCTCACTGGTACGGCCCCTCTCACTGGTGCGGCCCCTCTCACTGGTGCGGCCCCTCTCACTGGTACGGGCCCCTCTCACTGGTACGGCCCCTCTCACTGGTGCAGGCCCCTCTCACTGGTACGGCCCCTCTCACTGGTGCGGGCCCCTCTCACTGGGCCCCTCTCATTGGTACGGGCCCCTCTCACTGGTGCGGCCCCTCTCACTGGTGTGGGCCCCTCTCACTGGGCCCCTCTCACTGGTACGGCCCCTCTCACTGGTGCAGGCCCCTCTCACTGGTGCGGCCCCTCTCACTGGTGCGGGCCCCTCTCACTGGTGCGGCCCCTCTCACTGGTGCGGCCCCTCTCACTGGTGCGGGCCCCTCTCACTGGGCCCCTCTCACTGGTACGGGCCCCTCTCACTGGTGCGGCCCCTCTCACTGGTGTGGGCCCCTCTCACTGGTACGGCCCCTCTCACTGGTGCGGCCCCTCTCACTGGTGCGGGCCCCTCTCACTGGGCCCCTCTCACTGGTACGGGCCCCTCTCACTGGTGCGGCCCCTCTCACTGGTGCGGGCCCCTCTCACTGGGCCCCTCTCTCTGGTACGTGCCCCTCTCAAAGGTGCGGCCCCTCTCACTGGTGCGGGCCCCTCTCACTGGTACGGCCCCTCTCACTGGGCCCCTCTCACTGGTACGGCTCCTCTCACTGGTGCGGCCCCTCTCACTGGTGCGGGCCCCTCTCACTGGGCCCCTCTCTCTGGTGCGGGCCCCTCTCACTGGGCCCCTCTCACTGGTGCGGGCCCCTCTCACTGGTGTGGGCCCCTCTCACTGGTGCAGGCCCCTCTCACTGGTGCGACCCCTCTCACTGGTACGGCCCCTCTCACTGATGCGGCCCCTCTCACTGAGGCGGCCCCTCTCACTGGTGCGGCTCCTCTCACTGGTACGGGCCCCTCTCACTGGTGCGGCCCCTCTCACTGGTGCGGCCCCTCTCACTGGTACGGCCCCTCTCACTGGTGCGGTCCCTCTCACTGGTGCGGCCTCTCTCACTGGTACGGCCCCTCTCACTGGTACGGCCCCTCTCACTGGTGCGGCCCCTCTCACTGGTGCGGCCCCTCTCACTGGGCACCTCTCACTGGTACGGGCCCCTCTCACTGGTACGGCCTCTCTCACTGGTGCGGCACCTCTCACTGGTACGGCCCCTCTCACTGGGCCCCTCTCACTGGTACGGGCCCCTCTCACTGGTACGGCCCCTCTCACTGGGCCCCTCTCACTGGTACAGGCCCCTCTCACTGGTACGGCCCCTCTCACTGGTGCGGCCCCTCTCACTGGTGCGGCCCCTCTCACTGGTACGGGCCCCTCTCACTGGTACGGCCCCTCTCACTGGTGCAGGCCCCTCTCACTGGTACGGCCCCTCTCACTGGTGCGGGCCCCTCTCACTGGGCCCTTCTCACTGGTACGGGCCCCTCTCACTGGTGCGGCCCCTCTCACTGGTGCGGGCCCCTCTCACTGGGCCCCTCTCACTGGTACGGCCCCTCTCACTGGTACGGCCCCTCACTGGTGCAGGCCCCTCTCACTGGTGCGGCCCCTCTCACTGGTGCGGGCCCCTCTCACTGGTGCGGCCCCTCTCACTGGTGCGGCCCCTCTCACTGGTGCGGGCCCCTCTCACTGGGCCCCTCTCACTGGTACGGGCCCCTCTCACTGGTGCGGCCCCTCTCACTGGTGTGGGCCCCTCTCACTGGTGCGGCCCCTCTCACTGGTGCGGGCCCCTCTCACTGGGCCCCTCTCACTGGTACGGGCCCCTGTCACTGGTGCGGCCCCTCTCACTGGTGCGGGCCCCTCTCTCTGGTACAGGCACCTCTCACTGGTGCAGGCCCCTCTCAAAGGTGCGGCCCCTCTCACTGGTGCGGGCCCCTCTCACTGGTACGGCCCCTCTCACTGGGCCCCTCTCACTGGTACGGCTCCTCTCACTGGTGCGGCCCCTCTCACTGGTGCGGGCCCCTCTCACTGGGCCCCTCTCACTAGTGCGGCCCCCTCTCACTGGGCCCCTCTCACTGGTGCGGGCCCCTCTCACTGGTGTGGGCCCCTCTCACTGGTGCAGGCCCCTCTCACTGGTGCGACCCCTCTCACTGGTACGGCCCCTCTCACTGGTGCGGCCCCTCTCACTGGTGCGGCCCCTCACTGGTGCGGGCCCCTCTCACTGGTGCAGGCCCCTCTCACTGGTGCGACCCCTCTCACTGGTACGGCCCCTCTCACTGGTGCGGCCCCTCTCACTGGTGCGGCCCCTCTCACTGGTGCGGCTCCTCTCACTGGTACGGGCCCCTCTCACTGGTGCGGCCCCTCTCACTGGTGCGGCCCCTCTCACTGGTACAGCCCCTCTCACTGGTGCGGCCCCTCTCACTGGTGCGGCCCCTCTCACTGGTACGGCCCCTCTCACTGGTGCGGCCCCTCTCACTGGTGCGGCCCCTCTCACTGGTGCGGCCCCTCTCACTGGTGCGGCCCCTCTCACTGGTGCGGCCCCTCTCACTGGTACGGCCCCTCTCACTGGTACGGCCCCTCTCACTGGTGCGGCCCCTCTCACTGGTGCGGCCCCTCTCACTGGTGCGGCCCCTCTCACTGGTGCGGCCCCTCTCACTGGTGCGGCCCCTCTCACTGGTGCGGCCCCTCTCACTGGTGCGGCCCCTCTCACTGGTGCGGCCCCTCTCACTGGTACGGCCCCTCTCACTGGTGCGGGCCCCTCTCACTGGTGCGGCCCCTCTCACTGGTGCGGGCCCCTCTCACTGGTGTGGGCCCCTCTAACTGGTGTGGGCCCCTCTCACTGGTGCGGGCCCCTCTCACTGGTGCGGGCCCCTCTCACTGGTGTGGCCCCTTTCACTGGTACGGCCCCTCTAACTGGTGTGGGCCCCTCTCACTGGTACGGGCCCCTCTCACTGGTGCGGGCCCATCTAACTGGTGTGGTCCCCTCTCACTGGGCCCCTCTCACTGGGCCCCTCTCACTGGTGTGGGCCCCTCTCACTGGTGTGGCCCCTCTCACTGGTGTGGGCCCCTCTCACTGGTGCAGCCCCTCTCACTGGTGTGGGCCCCTCTCACTGGTGTGGGCCCCTCTCACTGGTACGGCCCCTCTCACTGGTGCGGCCCCTCTCACTGGTGCGGCCCCTCTCACTGGTACGGGCCCCTCTCACTGGTACGGCCCCTCTCACTGGTGCAGGCCCCTCTCACTGGTACGGCCCCTCTCACTGGTGCGGGCCCCTCTCACTGGGCCCCTCTCATTGGTACGGGCCCCTCTCACTGGTGCGGCCCCTCTCACTGGTGTGGGCCCCTCTCACTGGGCCCCTCTCACTGGTACGGCCCCTCTCACTGGTGCAGGCCCCTCTCACTGGTGCGGCCCCTCTCACTGGTGCGGGCCCCTCTCACTGGTGCGGCCCCTCTCACTGGTGCGGCCCCTCTCACTGGTGCGGGCCCCTCTCACTGGGCCCCTCTCACTGGTACGGGCCCCTCTCACTGGTGCGGCCCCTCTCACTGGTGTGGGCCCCTCTCACTGGTACGGCCCCTCTCACTGGTGCGGCCCCTCTCACTGGTGCGGGCCCCTCTCACTGGGCCCCTCTCACTGGTACGGGCCCCTCTCACTGGTGCGGCCCCTCTCACTGGTGCGGGCCCCTCTCACTGGGCCCCTCTCTCTGGTACGTGCCCCTCTCAAAGGTGCGGCCCCTCTCACTGGTGCGGGCCCCTCTCACTGGTACGGCCCCTCTCACTGGGCCCCTCTCACTGGTACGGCTCCTCTCACTGGTGCGGCCCCTCTCACTGGTGCGGGCCCCTCTCACTGGGCCCCTCTCTCTGGTGCGGGCCCCTCTCACTGGGCCCCTCTCACTGGTGCGGGCCCCTCTCACTGGTGTGGGCCCCTCTCACTGGTGCAGGCCCCTCTCACTGGTGCGACCCCTCTCACTGGTACGGCCCCTCTCACTGATGCGGCCCCTCTCACTGAGGCGGCCCCTCTCACTGGTGCGGCTCCTCTCACTGGTACGGGCCCCTCTCACTGGTGCGGCCCCTCTCACTGGTGCGGTCCCTCTCACTGGTGCGGCCTCTCTCACTGGTACGGCCCCTCTCACTGGTACGGCCCCTCTCACTGGTGCGGCCCCTCTCACTGGTGCGGCCCCTCTCACTGGGCACCTCTCACTGGTACGGGCCCCTCTCACTGGTACGGCCTCTCTCACTGGTGCGGCACCTCTCACTGGTACGGCCCCTCTCACTGGGCCCCTCTCACTGGTACGGGCCCCTCTCACTGGTACGGCCCCTCTCACTGGGCCCCTCTCACTGGTACAGGCCCCTCTCACTGGTACGGCCCCTCTCACTGGTGCGGCCCCTCTCACTGGTGCGGCCCCTCTCACTGGTACGGGCCCCTCTCACTGGTACGGCCCCTCTCACTGGTGCAGGCCCCTCTCACTGGTACGGCCCCTCTCACTGGTGCGGGCCCCTCTCACTGGGCCCTTCTCACTGGTACGGGCCCCTCTCACTGGTGCGGCCCCTCTCACTGGTGCGGGCCCCTCTCACTGGGCCCCTCTCACTGGTACGGCCCCTCTCACTGGTACGGCCCCTCACTGGTGCAGGCCCCTCTCACTGGTGCGGCCCCTCTCACTGGTGCGGGCCCCTCTCACTGGTGCGGCCCCTCTCACTGGTGCGGCCCCTCTCACTGGTGCGGGCCCCTCTCACTGGGCCCCTCTCACTGGTACGGGCCCCTCTCACTGGTGCGGCCCCTCTCACTGGTGTGGGCCCCTCTCACTGGTGCGGCCCCTCTCACTGGTGCGGGCCCCTCTCACTGGGCCCCTCTCACTGGTACGGGCCCCTGTCACTGGTGCGGCCCCTCTCACTGGTGCGGGCCCCTCTCTCTGGTACAGGCACCTCTCACTGGTGCAGGCCCCTCTCAAAGGTGCGGCCCCTCTCACTGGTGCGGGCCCCTCTCACTGGTACGGCCCCTCTCACTGGGCCCCTCTCACTGGTACGGCTCCTCTCACTGGTGCGGCCCCTCTCACTGGTGCGGGCCCCTCTCACTGGGCCCCTCTCACTGGTGCGGGCCCTCTCACTGGTGCGACCCCTCTCACTGGTGCGGCCCCTCTCACTGGTGCGGCACCTCTCACTGGTGCGGCCCCTCTCACTGGTACCGGCCCCTCTCACTGGTGCGGCCCCTCTCACTGGTGCGGCCCCTCTCACTGGTGCGGCCCCTCTCACTGGTACGGGCCCCTCTCACTGGTGCGGCCCCTCTCACTGGTACGGCCCCTCTCACTGGTGCGGGCCCCTCTCACTGGTACGGGCCCCTCTCACTGGTACGGGCCCCTCTCTCTGGTGCGGCCCCTCTCACTGGTACGGGCCCCTCTCACTGGTGCGACCCCTCTCACTGGGCCCCTCTCACTGGTGCGGGCCCTCTCACTGGTGCGACCCCTCTCACTGGTGCGGGCCCCTCTCACTGGTGCGGGCCCCTCTCACTGGTACGGGCCCCTCTCACTGGTGCGGCCCCTCTCACTGGTACGACCCCTCTCACTGGTACGGCCCATCTCACTGGTGCGGCCCCTCTCACTGGTACGGGCCCCTCTCACTGGTGCGGGCCCCTCTCACTGGTGCGGCCCCTCTCACTGGTGCGGCCCCTCTCACTGGTGCGGCCCCTCTCACTGGTACGGGCCCCTCTCACTGGTGCGGCCCCTCTCACTGGTGCGGCCCCTCTCACTGGTGCGGCCCCTCTCACCGGTACGGGCCCCTCTCACTGGTGCGGCCCCTCTCACTGGTGCAGGCCCCTCTCACTGGTGCGGCCCCTCTCACTGGTGCGGCCCCTCTCACTGGTACGGCCCCTCTCACTGGTACGGCCCCTCTCACTGGTGCCGCCCCTCTCACTGGTGCCGCCCCTCTCACTGGTGCGGCCCCTCTCACTGGTGCGGCCCCTCTCACTGGTGCGGCCCCTCTCACTGGTACGGCCCCTCTCACTGGTACGGCCCCTCTCACTGGTGCGGCCCCTCTCACTGGTGCGGCCCCTCTCACTGGTGCGGCCCCTCTCACTGGTGCGGGCCCCTCTCACTGGTACGGGCCCCTCTCACTGGTACGGGCCCCTCTCACTGGTACGGGCCCCTCTCACTGGTACGGGCCCCTCTCACTGGTGCGGCCCCTCTCACTGGTGCGGCCCCTCTCACTGGTGCGGCCCCTCTCACTGGTACGGGCCCCTCTCACTGGTGTGGCCCCTCTCACTGTTACGGGCCCCTCTCACTGGTGCGGCCCCTCTCACTGGTGCGGGCCCCTCTCACTGGTGCGGCCCCTCTCACTGGTGCGGGCCCCTCTCACTGGTGCAGGCCCCTCTCACTGGTGCAGGCCCCTCTCACTGGTGTGGCCCCTCTCACTGGTACTGGCCCCTCTCACTGGTGCGGCCCCTCTCACTGGTGCGGGCCCCTCTCACTGGTGCGGCCCCTCTCACTGGTACGGCCCCTCTCACTGGTGCGGCCCCTCACACTGGTACGGCCCCTCTCACTGGTGCGGCCCCTCTCACTGGTGCGGGCCCCTCTCACTGGTGCGGGCCCTCTCACTGGTGCGGCTCCTCTCACTGGTGCGGCCCCTCTCACTGGTACGGCCCCTCTCACTGGTACGGGCCCCTCTCACTGGTACGGGCCCCTCTCACTGGTGCGGTCCCCTCTCACTGGTGCGGCCCCTCTCACTGGTGAGGCCCCTCTCACTGGTACGGGCCCCGCTCACTGTTACGGCCCCTCTCACTGGTACGGGCCCCTCTCACTGGTGCGGCCCCTCTCACTGGTACGGGCCCCTCTCACTGGTGCGGGCCCCACTCACTGGTGCAGCCCCTCTCACTTGTGCGGCCCCTCTCACTGGTGCAGGCCCCTCTCACTGGTGCGACCCCTCTCACTGGGCCCCTCTCACTGGTGTGGGCCCCTCTCACTGGGCCCCTCTCACTGGGCCCCTCTCACTGGTACGGGCCCCTCTCACTGGTGCGGCCCCTCTCACTGGTACGGCCCCTCTCACTGGTACGGGCCCCTCTCACTGGTACGGGCCCCTCTCACTGGTACGGCCCCTCTCACTGGTACGGGCCCCTCTCACTGGTGCGGCCCCTCTCACTGGTGCGGCCCCTCTCACTGGTGCGGCCCCTCTCACTGGTACGGGCCCCTCTCACTGGTGTGGCCCCTCTCCCTGGTACGGGCCCCTCTCACTGGTGTGGGCCCCTCTAACTGGTGTGGGCCCCTCTCACTGGTGCGGCCCCTCTCACTGCTACGGGGCCCTCTCACTGGTGCAGGCCCCTCTCACTGGGCCCCTCTCACTGGTGCGGCCCCTCTCACTGGTGCGGGCCCCTCTCACTGGTGCGGGCCCCTCTCACTGGTGCGGCCCCTCTCACTGGTGCGGCCCCTCTCACTGGTACGGGCCCCTCTCACTGGTACAGGCCCCTCTCACTGGTACGGGCCCCTCTCACTGGTGCGGCCCCTCTCACTGGTGCGGCCCCTCTCACTGGTGCGGCCCCTCTCACTGGTGCGGCCCCTCTCACTGGTACGGGCCCCTCTCACTGGTGTGGCCCACCTAACTGTTACGGGCCCCTCTCACTGGTGCGGCCCCTCTCACTGGTGCGGGCCCCTCTCACTGGTGCGGCCCCTCTCACTGGTGCGGGCCCCTCTCACTGGTGCAGGCCCCTCTCACTGGTGAAGGCCCCTCTCACTGGTGTGGCCCCTCTCACTGGTACTGGCCCCTCTCACTGGTGCGGCCCCTCTCACTGGTGCGGGCCCCTCTCACTGGTACGGCCCCTCTCACTGGTGCGGCCCCTCTCACTGGTGCGGCCCCTCTCACTGGTGCGGCCCCTCTCACTGGTGCGGGCCCCTCTCACTGGTGCGGGCCCTCTCACTGGTGCAGCTCCTCTCACTGGTGCGGCCCCACTCACTGGTACGGCCCCTCTCACTGGTACGGGCCCCTCTCACTGGTACGGGCCCCTCTCACTGGTGCGGTCCCCTCTCACTGGTGCGGCCCCTCTCACTGGTACGGCCCCTCTCACTGGTGCGGCCCCTCTCACTGGTGCGGGCCCCTCTCACTGGTGCGGGCCCTCTCACTGGTGCAGCTCCTCTCACTGGTGCGGCCCCTCTCACTGGTACGGCCCCTCTCACTGGTACGGGCCCCTCTCACTGGTACGGGCCCCTCTCACTGGTGCGGTCCCCTCTCACTGGTGCGGCCCCTCTCACTGGTGTGGCCCCTCTCACTGGTACGGGCCCCGCTCACTGTTACGGCCCCTCTCACTGGTACAGGCCCCTCTCACTGGTGCGGCCCCTCTCACTGGTACGGGCCCCTCTCACTGGTGCGGGCCCCACTCACTGGTGCAGCCCCTCTCACTGGTGCGGCCCCTCTCACTGGTGCAGGCCCCTCTCACTGGTGCGACCCCTCTCACTGGGCCCCTCTCACTGGTGTGGGCCCCTCTCACTGGGCCCCTCTCACTGGGCCCCTCTCACTGGTACGGGCCCCTCTCACTGGTGCGGCCCCTCTCACTGGTACGGCCCCTCTCACTGGTACGGGCCCCTCTCACTGGTACGGGCCCCTCTCACTGGTACGGCCCCTCTCACTGGTACGGGCCCCTCTCACTGGTGCGGCCCCTCTCACTGGTGCGGCCCCTCTCACTGGTGCGGCCCCTCTCACTGGTACGGGCCCCTCTCACTGGTGTGGCCCCTCTCCCTGGTACGGGCCCCTCTCACTGGTGTGGGCCCCTCTAACTGGTGTGGGCCCCTCTCACTGGTGCGGCCCCTCTCACTGCTACGGGGCCCTCTCACTGGTGCAGGCCCCTCTCACTGGGCCCCTCTCACTGGTGCGGACCCTCTCACTGGTGCGGCCCCTCTCACTGGTGCGGGCCCCTCTCACTGGTGCGGGCCCCTCTCACTGGTACGGGCCCCTCTCACTGGTGCGGCCCCTCTCACTGGTGCGGGCCCCTCTCACTGGTGCGGGCCCCTCTCACTGGTGCAGGCCCCTCTCACTAGTGCGGCCCCTCTCACTGGTGCGGGCCCCTCTCACTGGTGCGGCCCCTCTCACTGGTACGGCCCCTCTCACTGGTGTGGGCCCCTCTCACTGGTGCGGCCCCTCTCACTGGTGCGGCCCCTCTCACTGGTGCGGCCCCTCTCACTGGTGCGGCCCCTCTCACTGGTGCGGCCCCTCTCACTGGTGCGGCCCCTCTCACTGGTGCGGCCCCTCTCACTGGTGTGGGCCCCTCTCACTGGTGCGGCCCCTCTCACTGGTACGGGCCCCTCTCACTGGTGCGGGCCCCTCTCACTGGTGCGGGCCCCTCTCACTGGGCCCCTCTCACTGGTACGGGCCCCTCTCACTGGTGCGGGCCCCTCTCACTGGTGCGGCCCCTCTCACTGGTGCGGGCCCCTCTCACTGGTGCGGGCCCCTCTCACTGGTGCGGGCCCCTCTCACTGGTGTGGCCCCTCTCACTGGTACTGGCCCCTCTCACTGGTGTGGGCCCTCTCACTGGTACGGGCCCCTCTCACTGGTGTGGGCCCCTCTCACTGGTACGGCCCCTCTCACTGGTACGGCCCCTCTCACTGGTGTGGGCCCCTCTCACTGGTACGGGCCCCTCTCACTGGTGTGGGCCCCTAACACTGGTACGGGCCCCTCTCACTGGTGTGGGCCCTCTCACTGGTACGGGCCCCTCTCACTGGTGTGGGCCCTCTCACTGGTACGGGCCCCTCTAACTGGTGTGGGCCCCTCTCACTGGTACGGGCCCCTCTCACTGGTGTGGGCCCCTCTCACTGGTACGGGCCCCTCTCACTGGTGTGGGCCCTCTCACTGGTACGGGCCCCTCTCACTGGTGTGGGCCCCTCTCACTGGTACGGCCCCTCTCACTGGTACGGCCCCTCTCACTGGTGTGGGCCCCTCTCACTGGTACGGGCCCCTCTCACTGGTGTGGGCCCCTCTCACTGGTGTGGGCCCTATCACTGGTACGGGCCCCTCTCACTGGTGCGGTCCCCTCTCACTGGTACGGGCCCCTCTCACTGGTGTGGGCCCCTCTCACTGGTACGGGCCCCTCTCACTGGTGTGGGCCCTCTCACTGGTACGGGCCCCTCTCACTGGTGTGGGCCCCTCTCACTGGTACGGCCCCTCTCACTGGTACGGCCCCTCTCACTGGTACGGGCCCCTCTCACTGGTGTGGGCCCCTCTCACTGGTACGGGCCTCTCTCACTGGTGTGGGCCCTCTCACTGGTACGGGCCCCTCTCACTGGTGTGGACCCTCTCACTGGTACGGGCCCCTCTAACTGGTGTGGGCCCCTCTCACTGGTGTGGGCCCTCTCACTGGTACGGGCCCCTCTAACTGGTGTGGGCCCCTCTCACTGGTGCGGTCCCCTCTCACTGGTACGGGCCCCTCTCACTGGTGTGGGCCCCTCTCACTGGTACGGGCCCCTCTCACTGGTGTGGGCCCTCTCACTGGTACGGGCCCCTCTCACTGGTGTGGGCCCCTCTCACTGGTACGGCCCCTCTCACTGGTACGGCCCCTCTCACTGGTACGGGCCCCTCTCACTGGTGTGGGCCCCTCTCACTGGTACGGGCCTCTCTCACTGGTGTGGGCCCTCTCACTGGTACGGGCCCCTCTCACTGGTGTGGGCCCTCTCACTGGTACGGGCCCCTCTAACTGGTGTGGGCCCCTCTCACTGGTGTGGGCCCCTCTCACTGGTACGGGCCCCTCTCACTGGTGTGGGCCCTCTCACTGGTACGGGCCCCTCTCACTGGTGTGGGCCCCTCTGACTGGTACGGGCCCCTCTAACTGGTGTGGGCCCCTCTCACTGGTGTGAGCCCCTCTCACTGGTATGGGCCCCTCTCACTGGTGTGGGCCCTCTCACTGGTACGGGCCCCTCTCACTGGTGCGGCCCCTCTCACTGGTGTGGGCCCTCTCACTGGTACGGGCCCCTCTCACTGGTTTGGGCCCCTCTCACTGGTACGGCCCCTCTCACTGGTACGGGCCCCTCTCACTGGTGTGGGCCCCTCTCACTGGTACGGGCCCCTCTCACTGGTGTGGGCCCCTCTCACTGGTACAGGCCTCTCTCACTGGTGTGGGCCCTCTCACTGGTACGGGCCCCTCTCACTGGTGTGGGCCCTCTCACTGGTGCGGCCCCTCTCACTGGTACGGCCCCTCTCACTGGTACGGGCCCCTCTCACTGGTGCGGCCCCTCTCACTGGTGTGGGCCCTCTCACTGGTGCGGCCCCTCTCACTGGTGTGGGCCCTCTCACTGGTGCGGCCCCTCTCACTGGTGCGGGCCCCTCTCACTGGTGTGGGCCCTCTCACTGGTGCGGCCCCTCTCACTGGTGCGGGCCCCTCTCACTGGTGCGGGCCCTCTCACTGGTACGGCCCCTCTCACTGGTGCGGCCCCTCTCACTGGTGCGGCCCTCTCACTGGTGCGGCCCCTCTCACTGGTGTGGGCCCCTCTCACTGGTGCGGCCCCTCTCACTGGTACGGGCCCCTCTCACTGGTGCGGGCCCCTCTCACTGGTGCGGGCCCCTCTCACTGGGCCCCTCTCACTGGTACGGGCCCCTCTCACTGGTGCGTCCCCTCTCACTGGTGCGGGCCCCTCTCACTGGTGCGGGCGCCTCTCACTGGTGCGGGCCCCTCTCACTGGTGTGGCCCCTCTCACTGGTACTGGCCCCTCTCACTGGTGTGGGCCCTCTCACTGGTACGGGCCCCTCTCACTGGTGTGGGCCCCTCTCACTGGTACGGCCCCTCTCACTGGTACGGCCCCTCTCACTGGTGTGGGCCCCTCTCACTGGTACGGGCCCCTCTCACTGGTCTGGGCCCCTCTCACTGGTACGGGCCCCTCTCACTGGTGTGGGCCCTCTCACTGGTACGGGCCCCTCTAACTGGTGTGGGCCCCTCTCACTGGTACGGGCCCCTCTCACTGGTGTGGGCCCCTCTCACTGGTACGGGCCCCTCTCACTGGTGTGGGCCCTCTCACTGGTACGGGCCCCTCTCACTGGTGTGGGCCCCTCTCACTGGTACGGCCCCTCTCACTGGTACGGCCCCTCTCACTGGTGTGGGCCCCTCTCACTGGTACGGGCCCCTCTCACTGGTGTGGGCCCCTCTCACTGGTGTGGGCCCTCTCACTGGTACGAGCCCCTCTCACTGGTGTGGGCCCCTCTCACTGGTGCGGCCCCTCTCACTGGTACGGGCCCCTCTCACTGGTGTGGGCCCCTCTCACTGGTACGGGCCTCTCTCACTGGTGCGGGCCCTCTCACTGGTGCGGCTCCTCTCACTGGTGCGGCCCCTCTCACTGGTACGGCCCCTCTCACTGGTACGGGCCCCTCTCACTGGTACGGGCCCCTCTCACTGGTGCGGTCCCCTCTCACTGGTGCGGCCCCTCTCACTGATGTGGCCCCTCTCACTGGTACGGGCCCCGCTCACTGGTACGGCCCCTCTCACTGGTACGGGCCCCTCTCACTGGTGCGGCCCCTCTCACTGGTACGGGCCCCTCTCACTGGTGCGGGCCCCACTCACTGGTGCAGCCCCTCTCACTGGTGCGGCCCCTCTCACTGGTGCAGGCCCCTCTCACTGGTGCGACCCCTCTCACTGGGCCCCTCTCACTGGTGTGGGCCCCTCTCACTGGGCCCCTCTCACTGGGCCCCTCTCACTGGTACGGGCCCCTCTCACTGGTGCGGCCCCTCTCACTGGTACGGCCCCTCTCACTGGTACGGGCCCCTCTCACTGGTACGGGCCCCTCTCACTGGTACGGGCCCCTCTCACTGGTACGGCCCCTCTCACTGGTACGGGCCCCTCTCACTGGTGCGGCCCCTCTCACTGGTGCGGCCCCTCTCACTGGTACGGGCCCCTCTCACTGGTACGGGCCCCTCTCACTGGTGCGGTCCCCTCTCACTGGTGCGGCCCCTCTCACTGATGTGGCCCCTCTCACTGGTACGGGCCCCGCTCACTGGTACGGCCCCTCTCACTGGTGCGGCCCCTCTCACTGGTACGGGCCCCTCTCACTGGTGCGGGCCCCACTCACTGGTGCAGCCCCTCTCACTGGTGCGGCCCCTCTCACTGGTGCAGGCCCCTCTCACTGGTGCGACCCCTCTCACTGGGCCCCTCTCACTGGTGTGGGCCCCTCTCACTGGGCCCCTCTCACTGGTACGGGCCCCTCTCACTGGTGCGGCCCCTCTCACTGGTACGGCCCCTCTCACTGGTACGGGCCCCTCTCACTGGTACGGGCCCCTCTCACTGGTACGGCCCCTCTCACTGGTACGGGCCCCTCTCACTGGTGCGGCCCCTCTCACTGGTGCGGCCCCTCTCACTGGTACGGGCCCCTCTCACTGGTGTGGCCCCTCTCCCTGGTACGGGCCCCTCTCACTGGTGTGGGCCCCTCTAACTGGTGTGGGCCCCTCTCACTGGTGCGGCCCCTCTCACTGCTACGGGCCCCTCTCACTGGTGCAGGCCCCTCTCACTGGGCCCCTCTCACTGGTGCGGCCCCTCTCACTGGTGCGGCCCCTCTCTCTGGTGCGGGCCCCTCTCACTGGTGCGGGCCCCTCTCACTGGGCCCCTCTCACTGGTGCGGCCCCTCTCACTGGTGCGGGCCCCTCTCACTGGTGCGGGCCCCTCTCACTGGTGCGGCCCCTCTCACTGGTGTGGGCCCCTCTCACTGGTGCGGCCCCTCTCACTGGTGCGGCCCCTCTCACTGGTGTGGGCCCCTCTCACTGGTGCGGCCCCTCTCACTGGTGCGGCCCCTCTCACTGGTGCGGCCCCTCTCACTGGTGTGGGCCCCTCTCACTGGTGCGGCCCCTCTCACTGGTGCGGCCCCTCTCACTGGTGCGGCCCCTCTCACTGGTGCGGCCCCTCTCACTGGTGCGGCCCCTCTCACTGGTGCGGCCCCTCTCACTGGTGTGCGGCCCCTCTCACTGGTGTGGGCCCCTCTCACTGGTGCGGCCCCTCTCACTTGTACGGGCCCCTCTCACTGGTGCGGGCCCCTCTCACTGGTGCGGGCCCCTCTCACTGGGCCCCTCTCACTGGTACGGGCCCCTCTCACTGGTGCGGCCCCTCTCACTGGTGCGGGCCCCTCTCACTGGTGCGGGCCCCTCTCACTGGTGCGGGCCCCTCTCACTGGTGTGGCCCCTCTCACTGGTACCGGCCCCTCTCACTGGTGTGGGCCCTCTCACTGGTACGGGCCCCTCTCACTGGTGTGGGCCCCTCTCACTGGTACGGCCCCTCTCACTGGTACGGCCCCTCTCACTGGTGTGGGCCCCTCTCACTGGTACGGGCCCCTCTCACTGGTGTGGGCCCCTCTCACTGGTACGGGCCCCTCTCACTGGTGTGGGCCCTCTCACTGGTACGGGCCCCTCTCACTGGTGCGTCCCCTCTCACTGGTGCGGGCCCCTCTCACTGGTGCGGGCCCCTCTCACTGGTACGGGCCCCTCTCACTGGTGTGGGCCCTCTCACTGGTACTGGCCCCTCTCACTGGTGTGGGCCCTCTCACTGGTACGGGCCCCTCTCACTGGTGTGGGCCCCTCTCACTGGTACGGCCCCTCTTACTGGTACGGCCCCTCTCACTGGTGTGGGCCCCTCTCACTGGTACGGGCCCCTCTCACTGGTGTGGGCCCCTCTCACTGGTACGGGCCCCTCTCACTGGTGTGGGCCCTCTCACTGGTACGGGCCCCTCTCACTGGTGTGGGCCCTCTCACTGGTACGGGCCCCTCTAACTGGTGTGGGCCCCTCTCACTGGTACGGGCCCCTCTCACTGGTGTGGGCCCCTCTCACTGGTACGGGCCCCTCTCACTGGTGTGGGCCCTCTCACTGGTACGGGCCCCTCTCACTGGTGTGGGCCCCTCTCACTGGTACGGCCCCTCTCACTGGTACGGCCCCTCTCACTGGTGTGGGCCCCTCTCACTGGTGTGGGCCCCTCTCACTGGTATGGGCCCCTCTCACTGGTGTGGGCCATCTCACTGGTACGGGCCCCTCTCACTGGTGCGGCCCCTCTCACTGGTGTGGGCCCTCTCACTGGTGCGGCCCCTCTCACTGGTGCGGGCCCCTCTCACTGGTGTGGGCCCTCTCACTGGTGCGGCCCCTCTCACTGGTGCGGGCCCCTCTCACTGGTGTGGGCCCTCTCACTGGTGCGGCTCCTCTCACTGGTGCGACCCCTCTCACTGGTACGGCCCCTCTCACTGGTACGGGCCCCTCTCACTGGTGCGGCTCCTCTCACTGTTGTGGGCCCTCTCACTGGTGCGGCCCCTCTCACTGGTGTGGGCCCTCTCACTGGTGCGGCCCCTCTCACTGGTGCGGGCCCCTCTCACTGGTGTGGGCCCTCTCACTGGTGCGGGCCCCTCTCACTGGTGCGGCCCCTCTCACTGGTGCGGGCCCTCTCACTGGTGCGGCTCCTCTCACTGGTGCGGCCCCTCTCACTGGTATGGCCCCTCTCACTGGTGCGGCCCCTCTCACTGGTGCGGCCCCTCTCACTAGTGCGGCCCCTCTCACTGGTGTGGGCCCCTCTCACTGGTGCGGCCCCTCTCACTGGTACGGGCCCCTCTCACTGGTGCGGGCCCCTCTCACTGGTGCGGGCCCCTCTCACTGGGCCCCTCTCACTGGTACGGGCCCCTCTCACTGGTGCGGCCCCTCTCACTGGTGCGGGCCCCTCTCACTGGTGCGGGCCCCTCTCACTGGTGCGGGCCCCTCTCACTGGTGTGGCCCCTCTCACTGGTACTGGCCCCTCTCACTGGTGTGGGCCCTCTCACTGGTACGGGCCCCTCTCACTGGTGTGGGCCCCTCTCACTGGTACGGCCCCTCTTACTGGTACGGCCCCTCTCACTGGTGTGGGCCCCTCTCACTGGTACGGGCCCCTCTCACTGGTGTGGGCCCCTCTCACTGGTACGGGCCCCTCTCACTGGTGTGGGCCCTCTCACTGGTACGGGCCCCTCTCACTGGTGTGGGCCCTCTCACTGGTACGGGCCCCTCTAACTGGTACGGGCCCCTCTCACTGGTGTGGGCCCCTCTCACTGGTACGGGCCTCTCTCACTGGTGTGGGCCCTCTCACTGGTACGGGCCCCTCTCACTGGTGTGGGCCCTCTCACTGGTACGGGCCCCTCTAACTGGTGTGGGCCCCTCTCACTGGTGTGGGCCCCTCTCACTGGTACGGGCCCCTCTCACTGGTGTGGGCCCTCTCACTGGTACGGGCCCCTCTCACTGGTGTGGGCCCCTCTGACTGGTACGGGCCCCTCTAACTGGTGTGGGCCCCTCTCACTGGTGTGAGCCCCTCTCACTGGTATGGGCCCCTCTCACTGGTGTGGGCCCTCTCACTGGTACGGGCCCCTCTCACTGGTGCGGCCCCTCTCACTGGTGTGGGCCCTCTCACTGGTACGGGCCCCTCTCACTGGTTTGGGCCCCTCTCACTGGTACGGCCCCTCTCACTGGTACGGGCCCCTCTCACTGGTGTGGGCCCCTCTCACTGGTACGGGCCCCTCTCACTGGTGTGGGCCCCTCTCACTGGTACAGGCCTCTCTCACTGGTGTGGGCCCTCTCACTGGTACGGGCCCCTCTCACTGGTGTGGGCCCTCTCACTGGTGCGGCCCCTCTCACTGGTACGGCCCCTCTCACTGGTACGGGCCCCTCTCACTGGTGCGGCCCCTCTCACTGGTGTGGGCCCTCTCACTGGTGCGGCCCCTCTCACTGGTGTGGGCCCTCTCACTGGTGCGGCCCCTCTCACTGGTGCGGGCCCCTCTCACTGGTGTGGGCCCTCTCACTGGTGCGGCCCCTCTCACTGGTGCGGGCCCCTCTCACTGGTGCGGGCCCTCTCACTGGTACGGCCCCTCTCACTGGTGCGGCCCCTCTCACTGGTGCGGCCCTCTCACTGGTGCGGCCCCTCTCACTGGTGTGGGCCCCTCTCACTGGTGCGGCCCCTCTCACTGGTACGGGCCCCTCTCACTGGTGCGGGCCCCTCTCACTGGTGCGGGCCCCTCTCACTGGGCCCCTCTCACTGGTACGGGCCCCTCTCACTGGGCCCCTCTCACTGGTACGGGCCCCTCTCACTGGTGCGTCCCCTCTCACTGGTGCGGGCCCCTCTCACTGGTGCGGGCGCCTCTCACTGGTGCGGGCCCCTCTCACTGGTGTGGCCCCTCTCACTGGTACTGGCCCCTCTCACTGGTGTGGGCCCTCTCACTGGTACGGGCCCCTCTCACTGGTGTGGGCCCCTCTCACTGGTACGGCCCCTCTCACTGGTACGGCCCCTCTCACTGGTGTGGGCCCCTCTCACTGGTGCGGCTCCTCTCACTGTTGTGGGCCCTCTCACTGGTGCGGCCCCTCTCACTGGTGTGGGCCCTCTCACTGGTGCGGCCCCTCTCACTGGTGCGGGCCCCTCTCACTGGTGTGGGCCCTCTCACTGGTGCGGGCCCCTCTCACTGGTGCGGCCCCTCTCACTGGTGCGGGCCCTCTCACTGGTGCGGCTCCTCTCACTGGTGCGGCCCCTCTCACTGGTATGGCCCCTCTCACTGGTGCGGCCCCTCTCACTGGTGCGGCCCCTCTCACTAGTGCGGCCCCTCTCACTGGTGTGGGCCCCTCTCACTGGTGCGGCCCCTCTCACTGGTACGGGCCCCTCTCACTGGTGCGGGCCCCTCTCACTGGTGCGGGCCCCTCTCACTGGGCCCCTCTCACTGGTACGGGCCCCTCTCACTGGTGCGGCCCCTCTCACTGGTGCGGGCCCCTCTCACTGGTGCGGGCCCCTCTCACTGGTGCGGGCCCCTCTCACTGGTGTGGCCCCTCTCACTGGTACTGGCCCCTCTCACTGGTGTGGGCCCTCTCACTGGTACGGGCCCCTCTCACTGGTGTGGGCCCCTCTCACTGGTACGGCCCCTCTTACTGGTACGGCCCCTCTCACTGGTGTGGGCCCCTCTCACTGGTACGGGCCCCTCTCACTGGTGTGGGCCCCTCTCACTGGTACGGGCCCCTCTCACTGGTGTGGGCCCTCTCACTGGTACGGGCCCCTCTCACTGGTGTGGGCCCTCTCACTGGTACGGGCCCCTCTAACTGGTGTGGGCCCCTCTCACTGGTACGGGCCCCTCTCACTGGTGTGGGCCCCTCTCACTGGTACGGGCCCCTCTCACTGGTGTGGGCCCTCTCACTGGTACGGGCCCCTCTCACTGGTGTGGGCCCCTCTCACTGGTACGAGCCCCTCTCACTGGTGTGGGCCCCTCTCACTGGTGCGGCCCCTCTCACTGGTACGGGCCCCTCTCACTGGTGTGGGCCCCTCTCACTGGTACGGGCCTCTCTCACTGGTGTGGGCCCTCTCACTGGTACGGGCCCCTCTCACTGGTGTGGGCCCTCTCACTGGTGCGGCCCCTCTCACTGGTGTGGGCCCTCTCACTGGTGCGGCCCCTTTCACTGGTGCGGGCCCCTCTCACTGGTGTGGGCCCTCTCACTGGTGCGGCCCCTCTCACTGGTGCGGGCCCCTCTCACTGGTGCGGGCCCTCTCACTGGTGCGGCTCCTCTCACTGGTGCGGCCCCTCTCACTGGTACGGCCCCTCTCACTGGTACGGGCCCCTCTCACTGGTACGGGCCCCTCTCACTGGTGCGGTCCCCTCTCACTGGTGCGGCCCCTCTCACTGGTGTTGCCCCTCTCACTGGTACGGGCCCCGCTCACTGGTACGGCCCCTCTCACTGGTACGGGCCCCTCTCACTGGTGCGGCCCCTCTCACTGGTACGGGCCCCTCTCACTGGTGCGGGCCCCACTCACTGGTGCAGCCCCTCTCACTGGTGCGGCCCCTCTCACTGGTGCAGGCCCCTCTCACTGGTGCGACCCCTCTCACTGGGCCCCTCTCACTGGTGTGGGCTCCTCTCACTGGGCCCCTCTCACTGGGCCCCTCTCACTGGTACGGGCCCCTCTCACTGGTGCGGCCCCTCTCACTGGTACGGCCCCTCTCACTGGTACGGGCCCCTCTCACTGGTACGGGCCCCTCTCACTGGTACGGCCCCTCTCACTGGTACGGGCCCCTCTCACTGGTGCGGCCCCTCTCACTGGTGCGGCCCCTCTCACTGGTGCGGCCCCTCTCACTGGTACGGGCCCCTCTCACTGGTGTGGCCCCTCTCCCTGGTACGGGCCCCTCTCACTGGTGTGGGCCCCTCTAACTGGTGTGGGCCCCTCTCACTGGTGCGGCCCCTCTCACTGCTACGGGCCCCTCTCACTGGTGCAGGCCCCTCTCACTGGGCCCCTCTCACTGGTGCGGCCCCTCTCACTGGTGCGTCCCCTCTCACTGGTGCGGGCCCCTCTCACTGGTACGGGCCCCTCTCACTGGTGCGGCCCCTCTCACTGGTGCGGGCCCCTCTCACTGGTGCGGGCCCCTCTCACTGGTGCAGGCCCCTCTCACTGGTGCGGCCCCTCTCACTGGTGCGGGCCCCTCTCACTGGTGCGGCCCCTCTCACTGGTACGGCCCCTCTCACTGGTGTGGGCCCCTCTCACTGGTGCGGCCCCTCTCACTGGTGCGGCCCCTCTCACTGGTGCGGCCCCTCTCACTGGTGCGGCCCCTCTCACTGGTGTGGGCCCCTCTCACTGGTGCGGCCCCTCTCACTGGTACGGGCCCCTCTCACTGGTGCGGGCCCCTCTCACTGGTGCGGGCCCCTCTCACTGGGCCCCTCTCACTGGTACGGGCCCCTCTCACTGGTGCGGCCCCTCTCACTGGTGCGGGCCCCTCTCACTGGTGCGGGCCCCTCTCACTGGTGCGGGCCCCTCTCACTGGTGTGGCCCCTCTCACTGGTACTAGCCCCTCTCACTGGTGTGGGCCCTCTCACTGGTACGGGCCCCTCTCACTGGTGTGGGCCCCTCTCACTGGTACGGCCCCTCTCACTGGTACGGCCCCTCTCACTGGTGTGGGCCCCTCTCACTGGTACGGGCCCCTCTCACTGGTGTGGGCCCCTCTCACTGGTACGGGCCCCTCTCACTGGTGTGGGCCCTCTCACTGGTACAGGCCCCTCTCACTGGTGTGGGCCCTCTCACTGGTACAGGCCCCTCTAACTGGTGTGGGCCCCTCTCACTGGTACGGGCCCCTCTCACTGGTGTGGGCCCCTCTCACTGGTACGGGCCCTCTCACTGGTGTGGGCCCTCTCACTGGTACGGGCCCCTCTCACTGGTGTGGGCCCCTCTCACTGGTACGGCCCCTCTCACTGGTACGGCCCCTCTCACTGGTGTGGGCCCCTCTCACTGGTACGGGCCCCTCTCACTGGTGTGGGCCCCTCTCACTGGTGTGGGCCCTCTCACTGGTACGAGCCCCTCTCACTGGTGTGGGCCCCTCTCACTGGTGCGGCCCCTCTCACTGGTACGGGCCCCTCTCACTGGTGTGGGCCCCTCTCACTGGTACGGGCCTCTCTCACTGGTGTGGGCCCTCTCACTGGTACGGGCCCCTCTCACTGGTGTGGGCCCTCTCACTGGTACGGGCCCCTCTAACTGGTGTGTGCCCCTCTCACTGGTGTGGGCCCCTCTCACTGGTACGGGCCCCTCTCACTGGTGTGGGCCCTCTCACTGGTACGGGCCCCTCTAACTGGTGTGGGCCCCTCTCACTGGTACGGGCCCCTCTAACTGGTGTGGGCCCCTCTCACTGGTGTGGGCCCCTCTCACTGGTATGGGCCCCTCTCACTGGTGTGGGCCCTCTCACTGGTACGGGCCCCTCTCACTGGTGCGGCCCCTCTCACTGGTGTGGGCCCTCTCACTGGTGCGGCCCCTCTCACTGGTGCGGGCCCCTCTCACTGGTGTGGGCCCTCTCACTGGTGCGGCCCCTCTCACTGGTGCGGGCCCCTCTCATTATTATTATTAGATTATTATTGTAATTTA
Source organism: Ascaphus truei (assembly GCF_040206685.1). Lineage (NCBI taxonomy): Eukaryota > Metazoa > Chordata > Amphibia > Anura > Ascaphidae > Ascaphus > Ascaphus truei. Next base: position 414,607,899 of record NC_134486.1, read on the forward strand.
TATAAATGTATCGGGGTGTAGAAACGGTGCAGTATGAGAAACATTCTCAGTAGTAGTATAGGACTAGTATTAATTGGAGGGAGCGTCTTAGAGCCGGTGCTGGAGAAGGAGGAGGGTGGGAAGGCTGCTCCATATAACCTGGATAGCAAAGAGAAACCTCGCGGGAGGTGAACGTTACCGGCCTTATATGGAGATTCACTAGCAAAATGCCGATTTCTTCATCCTCCACTGACTGCTTTAAGGTAACCCTTTTTTCAGCCACAAAATGTTTTGCACTATTTGCCAGGGATTTCTTTTCCTAAGCAGGGGAGTTTGTCATTGTGACACTGTGTCCCTATGCACCCAATTAAATGCTCTTCCTTTCAGGAGCAAATTGCATTCATACTGCAGCTGAAAATAGTATGAGGAGGGAGTTCTGCTTCAGAGAGGTTACAAGCCTCACACCCGAACCAGTACTCCATACAGGTATTCTAGATCAAGGGAGGCCCAATCCAGTCCTCAAGGGCCACAGACAGGTCAGGTTTTACGGATATCCCTGCTTCAGCACAGGTCTCTCAGTCAATGACTGGGCCACCCGTCTTGTCCCCAATACCTGGCCTTTTTGGTGGCCCTTGTGGACTGGATTGGGCCACTCCTGGTCTATATTATTACTATTCCTTAAAGTGCCACCAACTCACTGACACGTCCAAGTCACGCTCCTTTCAGCTAACTTCAAATACATGGGTTTGTGCTAACTTCAAATACATGGGTTTGAGCTAACTTCAAATACATGGGTTTGAGCTAACTTCAAATACATGGGTTTGAGCTAACTTGGGTGGCTTCAGTCTGTCGAGAGAGAGAAAGTCTAACACACCTGAAATATAATATACTTTACATGTCCAAATGACCATATTTTCCAGATGTCTCAAGTGTGTTGAGTTTTGTGCACAGGTATCTCTCCACGTGTTATATAAAGGAGGGGCTGGGGGAGGTATCAAATTCACTTAACAATTAACAATAGGACTCTCCCTCTCTCCTCATATCCCAGGGTCTGGGTGGGAGGTAACACCACCTTTCAATATTGTATTGTATTGTATTGTATGTCTTTATTTATATAGCGCCAAAAGTGTACTCAGCGCTTCACAAATAATATAGTACAGGGAATTTTAATTAGTGCAGCAAAATCAGACAATAGGAAAGGAAATCCCTGCCCCGAAGAGCTTACAATCTAAGGAGTTTAATGGGAAACTTACAGAGACAGCAGGTGAGGGAGTAAGTGCTGTAGATGGCAGTGCTTGGTCACAATGGGTGGTAGGAGTGACTGAGTGTGGGACATTAGCCATGAGGGTAGGCTATTGGGATGCTTGATTTAAGGTAAAATTTAAGGAAGGGTTTTTTATTGAGGGGTAAAGAAATTGTTGGGAGAGATGTGTATAAATAATGGTGCAGTGGGGAGTTGAGATGTTGTAGAGAACAGAAATGCTCACAAGGGAGTGAGGAAACAGTAAACAGAAAAAGCAGTAGGGAGGGCATAGTGAGATGCAGGAGGAGAGAGTTCCAAGATACTGGAGGATAAAAGTGTACAAATAAATCACAGATGTTAAAAGTTAATGTCTCACAGTGGCAACGTTGTAGTGCAGTGTCCAGATCTTCCTCCAATCTTCACCTTCAAAATGAACTCTTTTAGACACTTTTGATGTACACTTATGATGTGACGCTTTTGATGTTACACAGTCTTATGGCTAAACAGCCATGCTACAGTGACTTAAGTACCCTATTCACATGCATTTGACTAACACTTAAGGGAGGGGTTTGTCTAATCAACTCAGACTTACAAAATAGTTAATTAGATTATCATTTCTCTCTCAATTGATAGGAATCAGCTCACAAACATACCCCAAAAGCCAATTAAATCTTAATTTCTCTGGTATTAATATTAGGTATTAAAATAATATTAGTGACATGTCCATGTCATGTAAACAGTGCTTTTACAGTTCCCCTGCTTCAAACTCAGTGCCAGTCAGTGTCTTTACTCACTGAGCCGCCCCCTCTCCCTGAATTTATGTTATTAATGTACAGTAGCATATCTTTGCTCCTAAGAGCTGACCATCTAAGTACTCCATTCTATTATTCTATAGCATGTAGTCGTCTCTTTACAGACACAATGCTACTTCCAAGGAACCCCTGAGCTCTCTTGTCACTCACAGTCCCATCCCACCGCGCTGTGATTTAATGTAACGCCTTATCTGCTTCGAGCTAGCGACCTGCCTAATACTCAATTGAAAAATGCCCTGGTGTCACAGAGACCCGAGACGTGCCACCAGTTTATTTCCCCGTGTGAGATCCTATTACTGTCTTCCGAGGCCTTCAATGGTTGGCACTTGCTTAACCCTGTCAGCGCTGGGTGGCCAGTGACGCGGAGTGATGAGGTGAAGCCTAAACGAAGATCCTCTGCAAAAGCACAAAGCTCAATCAATGTCTAAATTGGGGAAACAGGACAGAAAATGTACACCCAGGGAACAAAGGAGGTGGATGGATATACTGCAATAGAAAAACAAACTGGGATAAATAAAATGGGAGAATAATATCAGTGAGTGGCGGGAGTCAACGGAATAAGGGCTACTGCTGACACCTAGTGAACTAATGAGACTTACCCAAGCCTCGAACTGGGGGGTCTTTGGGCCCCCATAACCATCACATAAGTAACACATGTATAACGACTTGGAAGCAGTCATCCTGCCCTTTCACTTAAGGCGCCTGGGCCTCTCTTTAGTCTTGAAGCGTAGATCAGCAGAAGAAGATAACGGACGCCCACAACAGCAAAAGCCCTGGTGTGCTCGGTTTGCAGAGCACATACAGATAGATCGCATTGGAAGGACACTCCATACAGTACAGCCTTGCCAACGTTTCTATACTCCCTCTTACCTTCATCAGAGAATTGACCTCCTATCAGAGGTCAGAGAAAGGGCTATGTACGTTCCAGCTCTTGTATATATGATCGGTGCAAAAATAATGTACAGTAGATGTGAGTTTTTATTAAAGCATTAAGCATCCACATTAAGCCCCTCAAACATCATTTTATGTGGTCCATTTTTGGTGCTAAAAAGGACCGCCCTGTTCGGGTTAAACAAGAGGACCGATTCTGCCCGTGCATCGCAGGGTAGGGCAGGGGGGTGATGAGGTTTAAGTGGAATGATTGGCATCAGGATGTGTCATATCTGTGACCTGTTATTTTTCTCCCGCGCTCCACACTAAACGTGACAATCACACTGTGCTGTGAAATTCAGAAACTGACTTGTTAATTGGCCCCGTCTAGCAGTGGAGCTGATTAGGGGTGTCACCCGTTTAGTTGCAAGAATGTGTTAGTGTGCGGGAAGGGGGCTTCATTCGGAAGGGGCTTTAACTCCTACAGTGTCAAGTGGAAACCCAATCCTTACATCCACCGAAGTATTAATGTGCCACAGCTCTACTTGCAAGTGTAAAATACGTTTGTCATGCGTGATTTAACCCCTTATATACGTATCATTTTGAACCAGTCCGTCTATATTGGAATTATGGAAAAGTCAGAACTTTCCTGTCGGAACGTGACACCAGGAATGCTTAAATGTCACTGGTTTCTTTCATTAAAAGGTGGACATCTCTTCTGGTAGAGTAGATAAGGAGAGCTCCCTTCCAAGGATATTGCAATAAAACCTGTGCTGAAGCAGGACTATCCTTAAAACATGACCTGTTGGTGTTCCTTGATGACTGGAGTTGCCCCCCCCCCCACTCCTCCTGATATAGAAAGTACAGTGGGAGAAAGAGGTTGGGTGCCTGTAATGGGGGGCAGATGTGACAGGTGACATGTGGGATGCGAAAGGCAGGTCAAGGAGGATTTAGGATATCAGTAGGATGAGGCACATGGAGTTTAAACTTGTGAAGGGTGGAGTTGAGTCTGATTTTGAGTGGCTTGGAGTCCACAGGTGTGGCACGACCCTGGAAAAGTCTTGGAGAAGGTTATAAGGAGGAGAGGACCATATCGTACGCAGAACTGAGAGGGCTTCAGGAGTCTTTGGAGAAGTTCTGAGACAATATCATCATTGTCCAATCACAGCAGTGTAAAGCGAGGCAGATGAACAGTAGGGGTTGACGTGTGATGGTTCTAGGGGTTGCTGAGTACCGCTACATTTGAAGTTACGACCCCAGAACATTACTACCTTTTTACTTGCACACTTACAGTCTCACTGTCTATCTAAAGACTATACTGACTTAGTTTAGGAAGCCTCAATCCCTTTCTGTATTCTAAGCAGAGATATTATATATGTATTTTTAAAATATCGTTCAAATAGTGTTTCGTTAATGTTAAATGCATTTAGAATTTGTTTTAAGCTACGCACGACCACCGGGAAATAGTGAGGTGAAGAGATTTACCAACAATTACACAGACAGAGTATAACGTGACTGCCGTGATAGATTTGTTTTTGAATAATTGATCGGTTTCCCAATAATGATGATGCAGCCATTCTGTTCTTCGCAATTTCATGGTTCAGGAAATATACATCTGTTAAAAATGGGCAGTCCACGACAGCCAATGAGTGAAAGGGATACATTGTGTCATCGTGAAATTCCTCTCACTGATTGGCTCCCTGGCAATGATACCACCGGTGGCGTTTTTGAGTTTCCTCCGGGCCGCAAATCAACTCTTTGTTTATCTTAAACCATAGTGTTGTCAATGATAATGTGTCAGCTCTTCTCAGACAGCGACTGGTTAAAGATTAGAAGCCTGAAAATATCCTTTAATCACTACACCGCACATTCACATACAATGCAGCATGTTCAGTCTCATGGTTAGTGAGATAAAGATGGTCTTTGTGGACACACTTGGGTAAGATTGACTAAACGGTGCTATTTCATGGGACCCCTGGAAGACCTCTTGTGGCCCATTTAAGCGGGACTATATTTTTTAGCACAATCACTTGAATACCCGACTAGCACCCTCTCTCTCCACCTTTCAGACCCATCTTAAAACCTTCCTCCTTAACGAAGCATATGAGAAGCTCCGTGGCTGATACTTTACATCTCATACATGGACCGTGGTCCCTTGCAGACGCACTTACCAGAACACCTTCCTACTGTCTCTGTACGTTCTCCCTACCTACCAATTAGACTGTAAGCTCCTCGGTGCAGGGACTCCTTCTCATAAATGTTACTTTTATGTCTGAAGCACTTATTCCCTTAATGTGTTATTTATTATTTATATGTTAATCACGTGTATTACTGCTGTGAAGTGCTATGTACATTAATGGCGCTATATAAATAAAGACATACATACATACAATAGGCCATGCAGTACGTTGTCCTATGGAAGACTACCGCTGAGTAAATTTGGCCCCCCATCTTATCTCGGCTCGGAGCGAGGGTAAAGAAGATGAAAAAAAGAAAGAGAAAACACATCAGAGCGAGAGAGAAGGAAGGTCAAAGTTTGTGGCGGAGTGACAGAGCGATAGTGAGACACGACAGGCCTTTTAGTTTAGTAATGTATTAGGCCTATTTCTGCTAATCAGCCTCTTATCAGTGGAGCGGGGGACAGGCAGCTGTTCCTGCACTTATGAAATATTCAGTGATTTCTGATTCTCCGGTATGAATAATTCTCCCTCGTCAGGCTCCTGTCGCAGGTTACTTCTTCGCCTTAAGTTGTTTCAGCAGACTTCACTCAGAGACAGGGGGGTTACTAAGCACGGGGGGTGGGGGGAGCAAATACCGGCCAAACATATTCATATTCTTTATTCTTACCTTAATATATATTTTATATAAAGGAAAGTGTGTATATGTTGTATTTATTACAAAATCCGGAGAGGATAAGCTTGTGAATACACATCCCACGCAGGGTCCCGGAGCCTGTTCTTCCAGGCCTACCACATCGCATCTGTTTAACGCTTCCACTGCCAGCGGGCCGCAGGGTACAGTTTGGGTGGGGACATGCAGATCAGTTACAGATTGCAACATTGCATTTTAGGCAGGAATTTTCCTAAAGCATCAACCAGCCTGATGCTGAGACCAAGCCCGAGATAACACCTGAATTAGGGGGAGGCGGGGTGTCACTGTGTCACTGGCTTCCTTAAAATCCATTTTAACACGGACCCCACTGTACGGTGGAGGGTTTCGGTCACTTTCTTAACCTACCATAACACACAAACACACACACACACACATATATATATATATATACATATACATACACACACACACACACATATATATATATACATATATATATATATATATACACACACACACAGACACACATATATATACTGTATATATATATATAAAGTCAGCGGGTCAAAAAAAAATCACTTTTTTGAGTATAGGATTGCCTGTCCTGTTTTCCTTTTTTTGTATCTTTTTGGACAGTAGGCACTCTCCCTTTAACCTTTATTTTATATTCTGTTTTGTGCTTGCCCTGTTTCTGCTTATATATATATATATGTAACGGGTCTTCCCTATGACTACCGCCGCTACTACCTGCTGTGCAACCTGTGTGGCTCTCAGGAGCCTAAGCCTCCGCTTGGGGAACCTGGGGTACATACATATCATACATCTCTAGGTGCAACGCCTCCACCTGGGAGGGATCCCAACGGAGTGGGAGGAGGCCCTCACAGGAACAACCACACAACACTACAGAATATAAAACAGGACGGGCTTTACTGCATGGAAACACACAAATCACGTAACAGCATAACATCAAAACAGCATAACATCAAAACAGCATAACAGCATATTGCGCCACGGCGGACGCTAACCACACTATGCGTCACGGCGGACGCTATCACCTCTAGGCGTCACGGCGGACGCTAACCACCTCTAGGCGTCACGGCGGACGCTAACCACCTCTAGGCGTCACGGCGGACGCTAACCACCCACCCTGTGTCCAGTAACCCCCACCCAAATGTCTCGTGTTCTCGAAGTCAAATACCACTGTACAGGTGTGTGTGTGACTGCGCAGCCACTATGTTTGGTGATAGGCCTGGTTGGTGCACGTGAGTTGCAGGTTACCTGCCCGGGCTCCAGCCACGGGTACCGCGATATAAATCCACACGATCCGACGGGGTCCTCCACACCGCGTGGGTTGAAAGTCCAGCGCAACAATGTCACTCCTTGTCGCAGGGTCTTGGGTGGTGTTCTGAGCCCAGAACCCACCTCACAGGGCCGCACGGCTTCAACACTGTGTCCCTGTCTATTCAACCAATAAATGGGGCAGTGTCCCTATCTAGGGCCTGTCCCTAAGCTCCACAAGCTAATACACTGGCGACACACTTTATTCGAGCTCGGCTAGTCCCACGAATTCGGGTATACCCGGGTGTATTGAGGTTTGTGACTGTTTTCTGCCCGAGTGCATTGAGGTATTTTCCAGGCAGGGATTGAAGCATTTTATTCCCGCTGGCTGCAATACTGCACAGTATATATATATATACTGCATTACAATTCATGAATTTATGCCATCTGGTAGACACGCGAAGCATTGCAGCCTATTATATCCTAATCATTATCATTTAACAGATCAGCCGCCCGTCAGCCAGGCATGAACCCAGGCTGGGAAGGCAAATGCAACGGGGCTTGTCAGAGGTGAGGAGCGGCGCATTCCAGGTATCTGCCAGGTACATACTGGGTATTTGCTCGAATAAAGTGTATCGGTGCAGTAGATGGCTCAGGACCTAACTGGGACCTTGGGGGCTGCTGGCCTAATGCAGAGGGTCACTCACCCCTGCATCTACCTCCTACCCCTAGCTGGTCCGGATCCTGAGTGAATGCGTGGCTGCAAAACCCCGCGAAATGTATCTCTTGCTAGCAGGGGAATCTGGCCTTCTGATAGGCTCCCTGGCATCAGGTGTCTCTGCCCCTATGCACCCTGGGGGCTGGCATGCTCATCTCGCGCATGCGCGAACTATCTGGTCCTCCCGCGCTGGGTTGGGGCACTGCGCATGCGCAACAGCCCTAACATGGCGGCGCCCTGCTTCCCGAGCCGCCGGGCCGGTAGCAACGCGATCGCGGCCTTACCGACGGCCCGATCGCGTCCCCGGCAACCGGCCTGCTCGCCGCTCGCGTCCCTAGCTACCAGGGATCGCTCCTTCGCGCACACGGCCCCCCCTCACTCCCTCGTACACAGCGTCGCCCGAAAGGGAGGAGGGGGTCAGCCATGACAGGGGGGAACCTGGCTACATCCTCCCCCTGGTGAGAACTCCAACGTCCTCGCTTGAACCACATAACCTTCCAACAGTGTACAAACTTTATATAATAAAAATGCAGTGTTAAAGTACAACTTAACGATTACTCTAAACGAGATTGTACAGTTCAACAAACATATTGATAACTGAGGCTAGCTTGGCTTTAGCTTGCTGCTGAGACTCATAGTGAGGTGCCCCTAATGAATCATAAGCCACTCTAGTGGGAGGGCGTCTCACTCTCTGACTCCTGCGAGTCTCAGTTTCCATTTCTTCCTCTTGAGACAGACCATCGTAGGCTTGAGGCCTAGACTCTCTGGCAGAGGGTGAACCAGTTTGGGGAAAGTCTCTTTGCAACTGAACATTGTCTCTTTGAGGCACAAAACTCGGAGTGGTAGGATCTAGTGATTGATTACTTGGTGAAAATTCCAATGGCGGTACTTTGTCAGCTGGCCCCTTACTTGTTGCGCCTTTGGGAGGTGCCCACCAGTCTCGGTTGGATGTTCCCTCCAAAGGATCCTGAATGGTCTCATCTATGGGGCCGGGATTCGCAATAGCCTCTTCAGGCTCACTGTCGTTCATTACTGTTTCTGTTTCAGGTTCACTTTCTCCCAGTTGGGAGATAGGTAACAAGTGGTTTCGGTGCCAAACTTTTACTTTGCCATTCACATCACGTATGCGATAAACAGGGAGGCCCAGCATTTGGGACTCTACTTGAAAAGGCCCTTCCCTCCAGCGATCAGCTAACTTGTGCTTGCCTGGAATCCCTAAGTTGCGTAGGAGAACTGCGTCTCCTGGTTGGAGCGCTCTATAGCGTACTTTGTGGTCGTACCGTCTTTTATTATTGGCATTCAATCGAGCGGTGGCTCTTTCAGCTAACTGATAGGCACGGTGCAGACTGTCCTGGAGTCTCTGCACATATCGATAATGAGCCATGTTGGGTATCCCGTCGGTAGATACCCGTAGGCGGATGTCGATTGGCAGTCTGGCTTCTCTCCCGAACATCATGAAGTATGGGGTGTATCCGGTGGACTCGTGCCTAGTGCAATTGTAGGCATGCACCAAGGCCTCAACATGTTTACTCCATTCTCCTTTTTGGGAATTTTTCAGAGTGCCTAGCATGTCCAGCAATGTCCGATTAAATCTTTCAGGGAGAGCATCTCCCTCCGGGTGGTAGGGAGTAGTCCTGGACTTTTGAATGTTCAACAGTGTTAGCAACTCTTTGATCAGCTTGCTCTCAAAATCCCGTCCCTGGTCAGAGTGCATCCTGCTGGGCAGACCATAATGCACAAAATACTTCTCCCACAGCACTTTAGCCACTGTGGTAGCCTTCTGGTCCTTCGTGGGGAAGGCTTGAGCGTATCGAGTGTAGTGATCTGTCACTACTAGCACATTTCCTATACCCTTTGAATCTGGCTCTATGCTCAAAAAGTCCATACAAACTAAATCCATAGGCCCAGCACTTTTGAGATGGCCCATTGGAGCAGCACGGGTGGGAAGGGTCTTCCTATGAATGCACCGTAGACATTTTCTGCAGTGTTGTTCAATTGACTCCCGCATCCTAGGCCAGAAGAACCGGTCTCGCACTAAACCCAAGGTCTTATCCACCCCCAAATGTCCATGATCATCATGTAGTGATCTTAAAACGAGACCTTGCATACGCCGAGGTAGAAATAGTTGTCGACGGTCAGGATGATTGTGGAATTGAACAACCCTATAGAGTAGGCCGTTATCCATCTCAAACTTATCCCATTCTCTCATGAGAAGACCCACATCCTCGCGAGGAGCCCGTTTCACCAGTGCAGAGTCATTTTTGTGTAGGGCCTCGCGGACAGCCTTAGCCGCAGGATCATGTGTCTGTGCTAGTACCAGTTCCTTCACCGTGAAGATGACGTCTTGTGTTAGACCCATGCCATCAGGGTGGCAGTAAGCTTCTGGAAGGGCTTGAGGTTGACACCCTAAAGAATCCACTACTCGTAGCTCGGAGAATGCCACTCGGTCGTTTACAATAGCAGCAGTGGAACACATAGCTCTCATTCCTGGTCCTGGAATTTCTTCCCAAGGGCCATCGTCGGCGGTCTCGCCCAGTCCCGATCTCCTAGATAGAGCATCGGCTCCTATATTGAGAGGTCCAGGCTTATATTTCATAGAAAACTGGTAATTGGCGAGGGTGGCCAACCATCTGTGACCGGTCGCATCTAATTTGGCCGTGGTTTGTACATAGGTCAGCGGATTGTTGTCTGTTCGGACCTCGAAGGTGACCCCATATAGGTAATCATGTAGTTTGTCAGATATGGCCCATTTGAGGGCGAGGAACTCCAATTTGTGAACTGGATAATTCTTTTCACTGGGAGTCAAACTTCTACTTGCATATGCCACGGGACGAAGCCCAGTGGGGTACTTCTGGTGTAGCACAGCTCCCAATCCGTTAAGGCTGGCATCCACGTGCAGAATGTAAGGCTTCTCCGGGTCAGCATATGCTAGAACGGGAGCCTCTGTTAAACTATTCTTCAGCCTCTTAAATGCTTCCTCACAAGCCGGCGTCCACCGATCCCCGAAGGGGGTCCTGGGGGGGGTCCTCTTCTGCTTGGGTTCCTCTGGATAGACCTTCAGCAGATCGTTCAGCACAGCTGCCTTCTTGGAGTATCCATCCACGAATCTTCTATAATATCCACAGAACCCGAGAAATGACCTCAGCTCCAGCACATTCTCGGGTCTTGGCCAATTCACCACCGCCTCCACCTTGGCCGGGTCGGTGGCCACTCCGTCTGCGGACACGATATGACCCACATAAGTGACCGATGTTCGACAGAAGCGGCACTTATCCAATGAGAGCTTCAGGCCTTCTTTCCCTAAGCGATCCAATACTTTCATCAGCCTAGTCTCGTGTTCTTCAAGGGTGGCTCCGAACACGATTATGTCGTCTAGATAGACCAAACACTCACGCGGACACATATCTCCAATCGTCTTTTCCATAAGCCGTTGGAAAGTGGCTGGAGCGCCACAGATACCTTGGGGCATCCGAGTGAACTGATAAAATCCCAGGGGACAGACGAACGCCGTCTTTTCTTGATCAGTAGGGCTCATCGGAACCTGGTAATACCCAGATCGAAGGTCCAACACGCTAAACCACTGGCTTCCGGACAGTGCGCTGAGAATCTCCTCTATTCGGGGTAGCGTGTATTGGTCAGGCACAGTACGTCTGTTCAATGTTCTGTAGTCCACGCACAATCGAACAGACCCATTCTTCTTTCGTACCACCACAATCGGTGAGGCATAGGGACTCCGAGATCCGGTCACTATGCCGGCCGTTTCCATCTCGTTCAGGACACCCCGCACATCCTCCACATCTCTGGGAGCTAAGCGGCGCGACCTTTCCCTAAATGGCGTGTCATCATTCAGACGAATCGTGTGCTGAGCGCTTCTGCTGCATCCCACGTCCATCTCACTAGTAGAGAACACATCTCGTCTCTCTCTCAACTGAGCACATAGCTTCTCTTTCCATGCTTCTCCCAGGGGAGACTCTCCGAAGTCGAATTGTAGTGCCTCGGCCTCTTCTCCCACACGGGCAGTGTGAACGGTCACTGGATCGTCTACAGGATCCACAGGATAAATTCTACCCAACCTTTGTCCTACTTCCAGCGGCACGGTATGGAGAGACATGTTCTGGATAGACACGGTAATCTTCCTAGGGACAGTAGATGGCCAATCCCGTACTTCAGGTATCATTCGGTATCCCCACTGATTCTCAGACTCGGGGAGGGTCTCTAGCGAGAAGTATCGGTCGTGTTCGTGCCGACTGGGGTACTTGATCAGCGCTGTCACGTGCCTCACTCCCCCTGGTGGAATCTGCAATAACCCTCGCTCTTGATTAAAGATTTCACCATACTGTTCCTCATACGCCACCCTATAGCATTCTTCCCGCAGACCAGGGGCTATATTCAGGGATGACAACGGTAGCTCACCGGCTTCTTGTAGGAATGAGCGAATCACCGACCTCACAATATCGGCATTCGTGCCTAGTATGATGGGGGCACTGGGATGTTCTCGAGCCTCTGGACAGACCAAAGCTTCCACCAGCATGGGATGCGACTTGTTAGTGTTCAACTGCAAGATATCCAGCTTGACCGCTACTATTCCGTCTATGGGATAATCATCTTTACTCAGTCCCCATAACTTCATCTTTTCGGCTGACTGCAAGGGAAGATGGCTGAGGTGCTGGTCGTAGAATGGACGGTAGATGATGGTCACCTGTGATCCAGTGTCCAGAAGTGCTGAAGAGTATATCCCCTCCACGACGACTCTTATTACAGCGGTGGGCCCTACTCGGCAGTAAGCATCGGCCGGGGGCGTCTCCTCCGTGGAAGGCCCCCCCGACTCCTCGGCAACATCTTCGGGTGTGGTTGATAGGGACGAGCTTGCCTTCCGCACGGTCACGGTGTAGGTCTGGGCCTTAGTGGGGTTTGAACAGTTCCTTGCAACATGGCCCTGCTCGCCACAGTTGAAGCAACGGAAGTCTGGGCGGGGACCCGGACCGTCAAGCGACCTGGGAGCGGACCTAGGCACCTCCGGGGTGGCCGTATCCTTACCGCTCTTGCTCCCCTTTGCTTTGGGCACTGTTGCTTCCTTGGTCTCATCCTTGCGCGGGTCTTTGGCCTTCTTGGGCGTATGCAACCTAGTATAGGCCTCATGACCCTTCACCTCATCCAGTAGGTCTTCTAGAGTAGGGGGGTCTCCCTTCTGTAGCGTGCGTCTGAGCATTATCACGATATGGTGCGTGGGTATGGCTCCCCGCAGGAATTGAGTGCGCCTATACTCATTTACTTCTGAGGCCTTGATGACTTGGCGGGAACGTAGCTCCCACAAGAGCAATTGGATCCGTTGTATGAACTCGGATAGGTCTTCCCCCTCTTTCTGGCGGAGATTGTAATACTTAGTCCATAGTTCACTCACATCATCTTCCTTACCATATGCCCGGGTAAGCGACTCCATCATCTGATGCGCGGTAACCCCCGTATGCTGATCTTTATACATCTTGATGGTAGTGGACGCAGGCGGGCGCAGGCACTCCATGATTCGTTGTCTTTTCACCTCATCAGGACAGGTCCACTCTTCCAGTACCTGTGAAGCATATTCCTTCCAAACATCAAAAGCCTCTTCACCAGTGGGAGTAGGGTTTACCCCTGAAAAGAGCTTTAACTTGCGGTATGGCTGAGGGGAAGGGGATTCGTGCTTGGGCCTACCCAGTTGTTGGATGGCCTGGGCTAGTAATTGGATTTCTCCCATTCTACTGGGGCTGGAGCTCCGTCTGCTTGAGCGACAATTAGCACAGGATAATACACTGGCCTCATCCCCGCATACACTTTCTGGTGGGGACAGGGACATGCGCATACTAGTCTCTAGCAGGTCTGTTCTGGGGCTACAGGGTTCGGGTTTTATCGGCATTTCAGGATATATAACAGGACACCCTGAGCTGAGGGCCCCGTGGAAACGCAAGTTGGATGGGCCTTGCTGTGGCGACAATTCACATCCCCCAGTGATTAATACGGTGCACCATGACCCGTCGGGGTCGGAGCGGCGACCCAAGATTCTGGCATCTTCTAAGCCTGGGTACTGCATTAGGATTAAACATAGTTCATAGGATGAGGCATTGGCGGGAACTTGTCCTACAGCAAGGGTTTGTGAGGGCGGGACTTGCCTTTTTACCGCCCACGTGTACACCTCTTGGCGGGAAGGTAACGTGTAACCTAACGACATTTTTGCTGAGTTCGGGCACCCCAGGTCTCACTCTCAGCAGCGCCTCCAAATGTAACGGGTCTTCCCTATGACTACCGCCGCTACTACGTGCTGTGCAACCTGTGTGGCTCTCAGGAGCCTAAGCCTCCGCTTGGGGAACCTGGGGTACATCTTTATCATACATCTCTAGGTGCAACGCCTCCACCTGGGAGGGATCCCAACGGAGTGGGAGGAGGCCCTCACAGGAACAACCACACAACACTACAGAATATAAAACAGGACGGGCTTTACTGCATGGAAACACACAAATCACGTAACAGCATAACATCAAAACAGCATAACATCAAAACAGCATAACAGCATATTGCGCCACGGCGGACGCTAACCACACTATGCGTCACGGCGGACGCTATCACCTCTAGGCGTCACGGCGGACGCTAACCACCTCTAGGCGTCACGGCGGACGCTAACCACCTCTAGGCGTCACGGCGGACGCTAACCACCCACCCTGTGTCCAGTAACCCCCACCCAAATGTCTCGTGTTCTCGAAGTCAAATACCACTGTACAGGTGTGTGTGTGACTGCGCAGCCACTATGTTTGGTGATAGGCCTGGTTGGTGCACGTGAGTTGCAGGTTACCTGCCCGGGCTCCAGCCACGGGTACCGCGATATAAATCCACACGATCCGACGGGGTCCTCCACACCGCGTGGGTTGAAAGTCCAGCGCAACAATGTCACTCCTTGTCGCAGGGTCTTGGGTGGTGTTCTGAGCCCAGAACCCACCTCACAGGGCCGCACGGCTTCAACACTGTGTCCCTGTCTATTCAACCAATAAATGGGGCAGTGTCCCTATCTAGGGCCTGTCCCTAAGCTCCACAAGCTAATACACTGGCGACACACTTTATTCGAGCTCGGCTAGTCCCACGAATTCGGGTATACCCGGGTGTATTGAGGTTTGTGACTGTTTTCTGCCCGAGTGCATTGAGGTATTTTCCAGGCAGGGATTGAAGCATTTTATTCCCGCTGGCTGCAATACTGCACAGTATATATATATATACTGCATTACAATTCATGAATTTATGCCATCTGGTAGACACGCGAA
Source organism: Ascaphus truei (assembly GCF_040206685.1). Classification (NCBI taxonomy): domain Eukaryota; kingdom Metazoa; phylum Chordata; class Amphibia; order Anura; family Ascaphidae; genus Ascaphus; species Ascaphus truei. The sequence continues at coordinate 414,622,917 of NC_134486.1, forward strand.
GCATTGCAGCCTATTATATCCTAATCATTATCATTTAACAGATCAGCCGCCCGTCAGCCAGGCATGAACCCAGGCTGGGAAGGCAAATGCAACGGGGCTTGTCAGAGGTGAGGAGCGGCGCATTCCAGGTATCTGCCAGGTACATACTGGGTATTTGCTCGAATAAAGTGTATCGGTGCAGTAGATGGCTCAGGACCTAACTGGGACCTTGGGGGCTGCTGGCCTAATGCAGAGGGTCACTCACCCCTGCATCTACCTCCTACCCCTAGCTGGTCCGGATCCTGAGTGAATGCGTGGCTGCAAAACCCCGCGAAATGTATCTCTTGCTAGCAGGGGAATCTGGCCTTCTGATAGGCTCCCTGGCATCAGGTGTCTCTGCCCCTATGCACCCTGGGGGCTGGCATGCTCATCTCGCGCATGCGCGAACTATCTGGTCCTCCCGCGCTGGGTTGGGGCACTGCGCATGCGCAACAGCCCTAACATGGCGGCGCCCTGCTTCCCGAGCCGCCGGGCCGGTAGCAACGCGATCGCGGCCTTACCGACGGCCCGATCGCGTCCCCGGCAACCGGCCTGCTCGCCGCTCGCGTCCCTAGCTACCAGGGATCGCTCCTTCGCGCACACGGCCCCCCCTCACTCCCTCGTACACAGCGTCGCCCGAAAGGGAGGAGGGGGTCAGCCATGACAGGGGGGAACCTGGCTACATCCTCCCCCTGGTGAGAACTCCAACGTCCTCGCTTGAACCACATAACCTTCCAACAGTGTACAAACTTTATATAATAAAAATGCAGTGTTAAAGTACAACTTAACGATTACTCTAAACGAGATTGTACAGTTCAACAAACATATTGATAACTGAGGCTAGCTTGGCTTTAGCTTGCTGCTGAGACTCATAGTGAGGTGCCCCTAATGAATCATAAGCCACTCTAGTGGGAGGGCGTCTCACTCTCTGACTCCTGCGAGTCTCAGTTTCCATTTCTTCCTCTTGAGACAGACCATCGTAGGCTTGAGGCCTAGACTCTCTGGCAGAGGGTGAACCAGTTTGGGGAAAGTCTCTTTGCAACTGAACATTGTCTCTTTGAGGCACAAAACTCGGAGTGGTAGGATCTAGTGATTGATTACTTGGTGAAAATTCCAATGGCGGTACTTTGTCAGCTGGCCCCTTACTTGTTGCGCCTTTGGGAGGTGCCCACCAGTCTCGGTTGGATGTTCCCTCCAAAGGATCCTGAATGGTCTCATCTATGGGGCCGGGATTCGCAATAGCCTCTTCAGGCTCACTGTCGTTCATTACTGTTTCTGTTTCAGGTTCACTTTCTCCCAGTTGGGAGATAGGTAACAAGTGGTTTCGGTGCCAAACTTTTACTTTGCCATTCACATCACGTATGCGATAAACAGGGAGGCCCAGCATTTGGGACTCTACTTGAAAAGGCCCTTCCCTCCAGCGATCAGCTAACTTGTGCTTGCCTGGAATCCCTAAGTTGCGTAGGAGAACTGCGTCTCCTGGTTGGAGCGCTCTATAGCGTACTTTGTGGTCGTACCGTCTTTTATTATTGGCATTCAATCGAGCGGTGGCTCTTTCAGCTAACTGATAGGCACGGTGCAGACTGTCCTGGAGTCTCTGCACATATCGATAATGAGCCATGTTGGGTATCCCGTCGGTAGATACCCGTAGGCGGATGTCGATTGGCAGTCTGGCTTCTCTCCCGAACATCATGAAGTATGGGGTGTATCCGGTGGACTCGTGCCTAGTGCAATTGTAGGCATGCACCAAGGCCTCAACATGTTTACTCCATTCTCCTTTTTGGGAATTTTTCAGAGTGCCTAGCATGTCCAGCAATGTCCGATTAAATCTTTCAGGGAGAGCATCTCCCTCCGGGTGGTAGGGAGTAGTCCTGGACTTTTGAATGTTCAACAGTGTTAGCAACTCTTTGATCAGCTTGCTCTCAAAATCCCGTCCCTGGTCAGAGTGCATCCTGCTGGGCAGACCATAATGCACAAAATACTTCTCCCACAGCACTTTAGCCACTGTGGTAGCCTTCTGGTCCTTCGTGGGGAAGGCTTGAGCGTATCGAGTGTAGTGATCTGTCACTACTAGCACATTTCCTATACCCTTTGAATCTGGCTCTATGCTCAAAAAGTCCATACAAACTAAATCCATAGGCCCAGCACTTTTGAGATGGCCCATTGGAGCAGCACGGGTGGGAAGGGTCTTCCTATGAATGCACCGTAGACATTTTCTGCAGTGTTGTTCAATTGACTCCCGCATCCTAGGCCAGAAGAACCGGTCTCGCACTAAACCCAAGGTCTTATCCACCCCCAAATGTCCATGATCATCATGTAGTGATCTTAAAACGAGACCTTGCATACGCCGAGGTAGAAATAGTTGTCGACGGTCAGGATGATTGTGGAATTGAACAACCCTATAGAGTAGGCCGTTATCCATCTCAAACTTATCCCATTCTCTCATGAGAAGACCCACATCCTCGCGAGGAGCCCGTTTCACCAGTGCAGAGTCATTTTTGTGTAGGGCCTCGCGGACAGCCTTAGCCGCAGGATCATGTGTCTGTGCTAGTACCAGTTCCTTCACCGTGAAGATGACGTCTTGTGTTAGACCCATGCCATCAGGGTGGCAGTAAGCTTCTGGAAGGGCTTGAGGTTGACACCCTAAAGAATCCACTACTCGTAGCTCGGAGAATGCCACTCGGTCGTTTACAATAGCAGCAGTGGAACACATAGCTCTCATTCCTGGTCCTGGAATTTCTTCCCAAGGGCCATCGTCGGCGGTCTCGCCCAGTCCCGATCTCCTAGATAGAGCATCGGCTCCTATATTGAGAGGTCCAGGCTTATATTTCATAGAAAACTGGTAATTGGCGAGGGTGGCCAACCATCTGTGACCGGTCGCATCTAATTTGGCCGTGGTTTGTACATAGGTCAGCGGATTGTTGTCTGTTCGGACCTCGAAGGTGACCCCATATAGGTAATCATGTAGTTTGTCAGATATGGCCCATTTGAGGGCGAGGAACTCCAATTTGTGAACTGGATAATTCTTTTCACTGGGAGTCAAACTTCTACTTGCATATGCCACGGGACGAAGCCCAGTGGGGTACTTCTGGTGTAGCACAGCTCCCAATCCGTTAAGGCTGGCATCCACGTGCAGAATGTAAGGCTTCTCCGGGTCAGCATATGCTAGAACGGGAGCCTCTGTTAAACTATTCTTCAGCCTCTTAAATGCTTCCTCACAAGCCGGCGTCCACCGATCCCCGAAGGGGGTCCTGGGGGGGGTCCTCTTCTGCTTGGGTTCCTCTGGATAGACCTTCAGCAGATCGTTCAGCACAGCTGCCTTCTTGGAGTATCCATCCACGAATCTTCTATAATATCCACAGAACCCGAGAAATGACCTCAGCTCCAGCACATTCTCGGGTCTTGGCCAATTCACCACCGCCTCCACCTTGGCCGGGTCGGTGGCCACTCCGTCTGCGGACACGATATGACCCACATAAGTGACCGATGTTCGACAGAAGCGGCACTTATCCAATGAGAGCTTCAGGCCTTCTTTCCCTAAGCGATCCAATACTTTCATCAGCCTAGTCTCGTGTTCTTCAAGGGTGGCTCCGAACACGATTATGTCGTCTAGATAGACCAAACACTCACGCGGACACATATCTCCAATCGTCTTTTCCATAAGCCGTTGGAAAGTGGCTGGAGCGCCACAGATACCTTGGGGCATCCGAGTGAACTGATAAAATCCCAGGGGACAGACGAACGCCGTCTTTTCTTGATCAGTAGGGCTCATCGGAACCTGGTAATACCCAGATCGAAGGTCCAACACGCTAAACCACTGGCTTCCGGACAGTGCGCTGAGAATCTCCTCTATTCGGGGTAGCGTGTATTGGTCAGGCACAGTACGTCTGTTCAATGTTCTGTAGTCCACGCACAATCGAACAGACCCATTCTTCTTTCGTACCACCACAATCGGTGAGGCATAGGGACTCCGAGATCCGGTCACTATGCCGGCCGTTTCCATCTCGTTCAGGACACCCCGCACATCCTCCACATCTCTGGGAGCTAAGCGGCGCGACCTTTCCCTAAATGGCGTGTCATCATTCAGACGAATCGTGTGCTGAGCGCTTCTGCTGCATCCCACGTCCATCTCACTAGTAGAGAACACATCTCGTCTCTCTCTCAACTGAGCACATAGCTTCTCTTTCCATGCTTCTCCCAGGGGAGACTCTCCGAAGTCGAATTGTAGTGCCTCGGCCTCTTCTCCCACACGGGCAGTGTGAACGGTCACTGGATCGTCTACAGGATCCACAGGATAAATTCTACCCAACCTTTGTCCTACTTCCAGCGGCACGGTATGGAGAGACATGTTCTGGATAGACACGGTAATCTTCCTAGGGACAGTAGATGGCCAATCCCGTACTTCAGGTATCATTCGGTATCCCCACTGATTCTCAGACTCGGGGAGGGTCTCTAGCGAGAAGTATCGGTCGTGTTCGTGCCGACTGGGGTACTTGATCAGCGCTGTCACGTGCCTCACTCCCCCTGGTGGAATCTGCAATAACCCTCGCTCTTGATTAAAGATTTCACCATACTGTTCCTCATACGCCACCCTATAGCATTCTTCCCGCAGACCAGGGGCTATATTCAGGGATGACAACGGTAGCTCACCGGCTTCTTGTAGGAATGAGCGAATCACCGACCTCACAATATCGGCATTCGTGCCTAGTATGATGGGGGCACTGGGATGTTCTCGAGCCTCTGGACAGACCAAAGCTTCCACCAGCATGGGATGCGACTTGTTAGTGTTCAACTGCAAGATATCCAGCTTGACCGCTACTATTCCGTCTATGGGATAATCATCTTTACTCAGTCCCCATAACTTCATCTTTTCGGCTGACTGCAAGGGAAGATGGCTGAGGTGCTGGTCGTAGAATGGACGGTAGATGATGGTCACCTGTGATCCAGTGTCCAGAAGTGCTGAAGAGTATATCCCCTCCACGACGACTCTTATTACAGCGGTGGGCCCTACTCGGCAGTAAGCATCGGCCGGGGGCGTCTCCTCCGTGGAAGGCCCCCCCGACTCCTCGGCAACATCTTCGGGTGTGGTTGATAGGGACGAGCTTGCCTTCCGCACGGTCACGGTGTAGGTCTGGGCCTTAGTGGGGTTTGAACAGTTCCTTGCAACATGGCCCTGCTCGCCACAGTTGAAGCAACGGAAGTCTGGGCGGGGACCCGGACCGTCAAGCGACCTGGGAGCGGACCTAGGCACCTCCGGGGTGGCCGTATCCTTACCGCTCTTGCTCCCCTTTGCTTTGGGCACTGTTGCTTCCTTGGTCTCATCCTTGCGCGGGTCTTTGGCCTTCTTGGGCGTATGCAACCTAGTATAGGCCTCATGACCCTTCACCTCATCCAGTAGGTCTTCTAGAGTAGGGGGGTCTCCCTTCTGTAGCGTGCGTCTGAGCATTATCACGATATGGTGCGTGGGTATGGCTCCCCGCAGGAATTGAGTGCGCCTATACTCATTTACTTCTGAGGCCTTGATGACTTGGCGGGAACGTAGCTCCCACAAGAGCAATTGGATCCGTTGTATGAACTCGGATAGGTCTTCCCCCTCTTTCTGGCGGAGATTGTAATACTTAGTCCATAGTTCACTCACATCATCTTCCTTACCATATGCCCGGGTAAGCGACTCCATCATCTGATGCGCGGTAACCCCCGTATGCTGATCTTTATACATCTTGATGGTAGTGGACGCAGGCGGGCGCAGGCACTCCATGATTCGTTGTCTTTTCACCTCATCAGGACAGGTCCACTCTTCCAGTACCTGTGAAGCATATTCCTTCCAAACATCAAAAGCCTCTTCACCAGTGGGAGTAGGGTTTACCCCTGAAAAGAGCTTTAACTTGCGGTATGGCTGAGGGGAAGGGGATTCGTGCTTGGGCCTACCCAGTTGTTGGATGGCCTGGGCTAGTAATTGGATTTCTCCCATTCTACTGGGGCTGGAGCTCCGTCTGCTTGAGCGACAATTAGCACAGGATAATACACTGGCCTCATCCCCGCATACACTTTCTGGTGGGGACAGGGACATGCGCATACTAGTCTCTAGCAGGTCTGTTCTGGGGCTACAGGGTTCGGGTTTTATCGGCATTTCAGGATATATAACAGGACACCCTGAGCTGAGGGCCCCGTGGAAACGCAAGTTGGATGGGCCTTGCTGTGGCGACAATTCACATCCCCCAGTGATTAATACGGTGCACCATGACCCGTCGGGGTCGGAGCGGCGACCCAAGATTCTGGCATCTTCTAAGCCTGGGTACTGCATTAGGATTAAACATAGTTCATAGGATGAGGCATTGGCGGGAACTTGTCCTACAGCAAGGGTTTGTGAGGGCGGGACTTGCCTTTTTACCGCCCACGTGTACACCTCTTGGCGGGAAGGTAACGTGTAACCTAACGACATTTTTGCTGAGTTCGGGCACCCCAGGTCTCACTCTCAGCAGCGCCTCCAAATGTAACGGGTCTTCCCTATGACTACCGCCGCTACTACGTGCTGTGCAACCTGTGTGGCTCTCAGGAGCCTAAGCCTCCGCTTGGGGAACCTGGGGTACATCTTTATCATACATCTCTAGGTGCAACGCCTCCACCTGGGAGGGATCCCAACGGAGTGGGAGGAGGCCCTCACAGGAACAACCACACAACACTACAGAATATAAAACAGGACGGGCTTTACTGCATGGAAACACACAAATCACGTAACAGCATAACATCAAAACAGCATAACATCAAAACAGCATAACAGCATATTGCGCCACGGCGGACGCTAACCACACTATGCGTCACGGCGGACGCTATCACCTCTAGGCGTCACGGCGGACGCTAACCACCTCTAGGCGTCACGGCGGACGCTAACCACCTCTAGGCGTCACGGCGGACGCTAACCACCCACAGTGTGACCCCACCCTGTGTCCAGTAACCCCCACCCAAATGTCTCGTGTTCTCGAAGTCAAATACCACTGTACAGGTGTGTGTGTGACTGCGCAGCCACTATGTTTGGTGATAGGCCTGGTTGGTGCACGTGAGATACAGGTTACCTGCCCGGGCTCCAGCCACGGGTACCGCGATATAAATCCACACGATCCGACGGGGTCCTCCACACCGCGTGGGTTGAAAGTCCAGCGCAACAATGTCACTCCTTGTCGCAGGGTCTTGGGTGGTGTTCTGAGCCCAGAACCCACCTCACAGGGCCGCACGGCTTCAACACTGTGTCCCTGTCTATTCAACCAATAAATGGGGCAGTGTCCCTATCTAGGGCCTGTCCCTAAGCTCCACAAGCTAATAGATGGCTCAGGACCTAACTGGGACCTTGGGGGCTGCTGGCCTAATGCAGAGGGTCACTCACCCCTGCATCTACCTCCTACCCCTAGCTGGTCCGGATCCTGAGTGAATGCGTGGCTGCAAAACCCCGCGAAATGTATCTCTTGCTAGCAGGGGAATCTGGCCTTCTGATAGGCTCCCTGGCATCAGGTGTCTCTGCCCCTATGCACCCTGGGGGCTGGCATGCTCATCTCGCGCATGCGCGAACTATCTGGTCCTCCCGCGCTGGGTTGGGGCACTGCGCATGCGCAACAGCCCTAACATGGCGGCGCCCTGCTTCCCGAGCCGCCGGGCCGGTAGCAACGCGATCGCGGCCTTACCGACGGCCCGATCGCGTCCCCGGCAACCGGCCTGCTCGCCGCTCGCGTCCCTAGCTACCAGGGATCGCTCCTTCGCGCACACGGCCCCCCCTCACTCCCTCGTACACAGCGTCGCCCGAAAGGGAGGAGGGGGTCAGCCATGACAGGGGGGAACCTGGCTACATATATATATATATATATATATATATATATATATATATATATATATATATATATTTCCGCTTGCTCATCCAGACACCACCTTCTTACAGTAACTAATTTAGCCACCTTTGTTATAATATGTCCTATCACAGTTGGGAGCGCAGAATCACAGCCAATGCAACATTGAAAGAGAATACATGGCGTAATACAACACACACGTCCGCAGATAAAAGCCGGCAGTGCTGTGAATTCACCATCATTTTTATTATGTGAGTGTTCACGTTTTTATACTCTTAGTATTACTCTGCATACATGTTACTCTACACTCCGTTTCGTGCTACCTTTTGTCCCGGGAGGGTCGCGTGGAACTCGGTCGCTAGAAGCAGCGCAAGGGATCCATATCAGACAGCTTATCGGAGTGATTCCTGAATTCACAGCACTGCCGGCTATTATCTGGGGACGCGTGTTCGGGCACCTTAAGATTATCAGATATTCATTTTTTGTTTCTACAATATTGCACCATGTATTCTCTGTGTCCTTCGCTGAGCTTCTGCGCTCCCGACTTCGAGAGGACACAGCGTTCCAGAACTACAAGGACGGTCCATTTGGGTTTCGAAAAACGTATCGACTTTATATTACTTCATTCACCCTTATATCACATTGTATTGTCTTACTTTCCCAAGTCACGTATTGTCACTGCTGTATAATGTTGTTTTAATCACTTCTTGGGGTTTATTAAGAGCACTGGGTGTACTTTTCACTTATATGAATAAGAAATAATACACAGCACCTGTTCATGATTTTGAGACGTTCGGATATCAGTGGCGGAGAATAAGTCGTAAGAATAAAACACATCACGTGAAACAGCGACCTGTGAATATACTGTATGCTGCTCGGATCCCGACTCCATATGCAGTGAAGCTGTTTCCTTGTGCCGGATTTTAATCCCATTTATTGAACCTCTGTTTCTTCTCCGATACGCGCGGGCGATTCCACGGCGCGTTGATCCGGGGCCTTGGAGCACACACTCAACCTCAACTTCTGGGGAAAATATTGCAGATTTCTTTCCATGAAGGTTATTGAAAATGTGCACGTCGCATGTCCGCACTGATTGTTACAAGAACCGCGCCAGGAAAACCCCAAACATGTTCCAGTAACTGAGCCCCAGTCATACGCTGTGGCTGTAAAATCTCAACAGAAGACTTCTGTATCTTACAAATGCGTTCCACTTATAAGGAGAGGCTCACTGGCAAGGAAGTTGCAAGGCAACCGGTTTAACCAGTCCCAGGAAACACCGAAGGAAAACCTTTAACCCCTCGTCTGCCAGAGGGGCCTGCAAGGCATTGCAATGAGTTGTGCAATACTGCACATACGCAAAAGGGATGACCCTCCCAAATTCAGTCTGATATAGGCTAAAAGAAGACGTGAGTTACCACTCCTGCCATGGGGGAGGGCGGGGGGGGGGGGGGTAATCTCTTCCTGCGGTGCTGAGGTCTCATTGTTACCCCGCACCTTGTTTGCGCAGATGGACAGGTTAATAGAGAGGCTCTGACAGCAGAAGCGAGCTCCGCTATGAGCTGCAAACCGATGCGCCACCGCGAGTCTGTCTTCTCTCCGGAGATAAATGCTTTTATTTTGTGCATTACCATGAATATTTAAAATGTTAATCTTTTTCTTTCCCATACACGCTGGCTTCATTGCAGGAAGGGAGCCGGGTAATATGCTGTGTGGTATGGGGTGTCATTTCAATGTGGTCTTGTTAGTCTGAATCCGAAGACCACAAGGCTCTCTCAGCTACATTACTCATCTGTCTCTAGGAGACTGTTTAAGGCAGGAGCTCTCAGCCTGTGGATTAAAGCAGGAGCTCTCAGCCTGTGGTTTAAGGCAGGAGCTCTCAGCCTGTGGTTTAAGGCAGGAGTTCTCAGCCTGTGGTTTAAGGCAGGAGTTCTCAGCCTGCGGTTTAAGGCAGGAGTTCTCAGCATGTGGTTTAAGGCAGGAGTTCTCCGCCTGTGGTTTAAGACAGGAGCTCTCAGCCTGTGGTTTAAGGCAGGAGCTCTCAGCCTGTGGTTTAAGGCAGGAGTTCTCAGCCTGCGGTTTAAGGCAGGAGTTCTCAGCCTGCGGTTTAAGGCAGGAGTTCTCAGCCTGTGGTTTAAGGCAGGAGCTCTCCGCCTGTGGTTTAAGGCAGGAGTTCTCAGCATGTGGTTTAAGGCAGGAGTTCTCCGCCTGTGGTTTAAGACAGGAGCTCTCAGCCTGTGGTTTAAGGCAGGAGTTCTCAGCCTGCGGTTTAAGGCAGGAGTTCTCAGCCTGCGGTTTAAGGCTGGAGTTCTCAGCCTGTGGTTTAAGGCAGGAGCTCTCCGCCTGTGGTTTAAGGCAGGAGTTCTCAGCCTGTGGTTTAAGGCAGGAGTTCTAAGCATGTGGTTTAAGGCAGGAGTTCTCAGCCTGTGGTTTAAGGCAGGAGCTCTCAGCCTGTGGTTTAAGGCAGGAGTTCTCAGCATGCGGTTTAAGGCAGGAGTTCTCAGCCTGCGGTTTAAGGCAGGAGTTCTCAGCCTGTGGTTTAAGGCAGGAGTTCTCAGCCTGTGGTTTAAGGCAGGAGCTCTCAGCCTGTGGTTTAAGACAGGAGCTCTCAGCCTGTGGTTTAAGGCAGGAGTTCTCAGCCTGTGGTTTAAGGCAGGAGTTCTCAGCATGTGGTTTAAGGCAGGAGCTCTCAGCCTGCGGTTTAAGACAGGAGCTCTCAGCCTGCGGTTTAAGGCAGGAGTTCTCAGCATGTGGTTTAAGGCAGGAGCTCTCAGCCTGCTGTTTAAGGCAGGAGTTCTCAGCGTGTGGTTTAAGGCAGGAATTCTCAGCATGTGGTTTAAGGCAGGAGCTCTCAGCCTGTGGTTTAAGGCAGGAGTTCTCAGCATGCGGTTTAAGGCAGGAGTTCTCAGCATGCGGTTTAAGGCAGGAGTTCTCAGCCTGTGGTTTAAGGCAGGAGTTCTCAGCATGCGGTTTAAGGCAGGAGTTCTCAGACTGTGGTTTAAGGCAGGAGTTCTCAGCCTGTGGGTTTCTGTACTGTGACTTTGGTGGCGGTTCCTCGAGCCCCTTAAAATTCATGTTCCTAAATTCATGTCCTAAAGCGTTACTAACAATACTGGTATATGCTTGGGCCCACCTTGGTTGCTATGGGGATCGATATGTTACACAAGCATATTTAAGGAGGTCCAGAGGAGCACAGCCTCAGGGAGTGTAGATGCTATACACAAAAAAATAGAAGGAGCACACAAAAGATTTAGGTGGTGTCAAAAGACTACCAAATGTATTAGTAAATCAGAGTCAGCACAGGTAACGTTTCTGGACACTAGGTCCCTTCCTCAGACCAAACACCTCCTTCTTCTATAGGGAGTGTAGATGGGCATGTTAATAAGGTGATAGCATAGACTAAGTCCCCCTGTTTGTTATGTTGCTGGTAGGGCTAGTAAGGAGCCCCTGAAGACAGAAAAGAGTCCAGTACAGTTAAGTAAAAAGAATACGGATCGCCATAGAGGGTCTCAGGAAAAGAGGGCCCCCCGGGCGCCTGATGATCAGCTCTAAACATTTCTCATCAGTCTGTGTGGAAGGGGCAGTCCCAAAATACAGACAGCAAGGTATTATGTCAAGCCCAATCAGGACCTATCAGGACTTCCAACAGGGGCCCAGAATAGTCTGATCACTATCTAAGGGGGTTTTGAGGCCGGGTCCCACAACTACCTAAGCAAATTAAGTCAGAGAACCTCCATCTAAGTGTTAAGAGTGGGCACAGATGGAAGAGATGTATTCGTGTATACGTTTGTATAAAACTCTGTACAACATGTCAATATATATATATATATATATGTATATATAAGGGTCCCTGTGTTTGGGGATACGCATACATGACAGTGGTACTATAAAAGCTCCTAACACCCATTATTTCACAACCTTGCTACCTCATCGCCCAGCCACCCAGATAACAGCACCCTGAGACAAGGTAACCCATGTGGAATAGCCATATACACACCACTCCGAATTAACTCCCTAGGAAGACGGGCATTCATATGGTCATCTACGGCCTCTTCCTGTCACTGTTGTAGGTTGGTTTGGGACATTCTTCTATTCAGACCTTGGTCTATTAATTTTCAGATCATGTATACTGTATACTGTATATATATATATATATATATATGGGTGACATTTTCACAGAAATGCGTATCACAATTTACTTTCATCTGGGGATTTTCACGGGTCAGTCTCAGTCTCTTGTTTTTTTTTTGTCTGTCACTGACAATTCACTGAGTATTGTTTTTTTTTTTATTCCAAATTTGTTTGCAGATTCTAGACCCTGAAATATCGGTTTTGGAGGAGAGACAGATCTATTTTAGGTATACAAGCACTATATATATCCCCTGAAACTTCCCTCCAAACAACATGTGGAGAGACACCTATGCTTAAAAAACAAAAAAAGAGTACAGTTGGGAGATATACTGATGCGAAATGTAAAGTATATTTAAATGACTCACACCCCACACCTCCTAAAAGATTTCCACAAGAGCTATCCTGACAAGCTTGGTCCTAAGGCATCTTGTGAGGAAGGATGCACGGTCGGGTCCAAGCGAGCTAATCCAGCTGCTTTATAGCCCCAATGCTGGAGCATACTTTCGGCTCTAGTGCTACTTGGGATCACTGAAGTCGCTACTGGTCACGTCATACTAACTGACATTATGAAACCCGATGCGCGTTTCACAAACACTATCCTTGTTCTGGGGGACAAGGGAAAGCATAGGCGAGTCCCCTATATAGAGTGCTTGTTGTCTTGGAAACTGATTGCTATTTAACCCTATGTTTCCTATCTCACCACTTTATTATGTCTAATATAGTACCTGTAATGTGTCCCCAGAAGATTAAGTGGCAGTTAGAACGCAGGTAGGCGTGTGTCATACTATGTCTTTTATAGCTAGATATTTTCTGAACTCTAACAGATATGCTGATAGTGATTGGATATTAGTTGCAGTTTAGGGTTACTAGTGCAGTAGGGGATTGGAGTTGTAGTGAAGATAGTTTAGTCTTTGGATTACTTTATATTAGTAGTTTCTTTATCACTTAGTTTGAGGGCATTGTTTTGATACACTAATCCTATCTCATCACAGTATCGAGTGGCACTGGCCGTTTCTTGCACATGTAATAGCACTTAATTGAAGTTTCAAGTTCACCAGAGTTTAGTGTGGACCTTCTGGCCTCACTGAAGCCGTCCCTTAGGACAATGGATATATCCTTCCACTTTTTCACCAGTAGTCTTCAGTTTGAGTAGTGGATTAGACATACTTGTTTCCACAGATATAACACCGGTTTTGTTCACATACTGTAATTTGATTATTTTTCTATTGCTTCAACTTCTTAGAGTTTATTTCAGAACGTATTAAAGCAATGTCAGCAATAGTAGATGGATTGAGCCCTTATCAGGAGCCTGCTTCAGTAGTAAGCCCTCTATTTGTAAGGCATTCAATGCCATTTAGAGACGACTAGCGGTAATGTTTTAAAATGATTATTTTATCATAATTTGTTGACAAAGGTCACCACTGTTGTTAATTGTGTGGTGTCACAACTTCTTTTATTATTATTAAAGGTTAAGCTTTATGATAATTTAGGGCTGCCGAGTGTACATTGTAAAAGGGACCTTTTCTTTCACTAATACCTACTGTATGCGACTCACACCCCACAAAGGTGTTCCCCATGGCCTATCCTGACAGGGAACTGGTGAGCAAGGTGGTACTGTCAACCCATACAGAATCAGAACCCCCAGCCTTTGCCTTATAGGGTAGGAGCACTATCAGTGCGCTAAGCCAGCTGCTGGATGGCTAGGTTGCCACAGCATATTTTTGCGCTTTATTGATAACTGCTCACACACCTGTAGCTTATTATACTTGTGATGGGCACTCCCCCTGGCTTCCTTCCTAGACTTTGCATATCCTCTTAGCCTATCCCCCAGGTATCTCCGGTGTGCTCATTTTTGTTCTCAAGGAACATTGAACTGGCAAATGGGAAGTGGGTGTGGTCTGCTTCTAAAGGAAGCCAGGGGGAGGGAGCTACAGGTGTGATCAGTGAGAAACAGAGCTCACAATTATACTGTGACAAAAGAGATAGCCAGCATCTGCTTTAGCTCACACTGCTAGAGCTGCTGCCCAGAATGGAAGAGGTTGTGGGTTCTGATCCTGTGCCTGACCCCAGTATCCCATCTCTAGTGCCCAATCCACCTCTGGATTTACTTGTGCGATACAGCAGCTGGTTTACTGTAGCTCACTGCTAAAACTGCTACCCTGAGTTCTAGAGGTTGTGGGTTCTGGTCCTGTTGGGCTTCACAATACATCTTCCCTAACAAGATGCCGTAGGACTTGATGTCAGGATAGATCTTGTGGGTGTGGGGTATGGGCCATTTAAATATACTTTGCATAACCTCCACATATCTCCCAGATGTGCTCTTTTTTTTTAGCACAGGTGTCTCTCCACATCTTGTTTGCAGGGGGGTTTCAGAGGATATACTGTATATAATACTTACACTGTACCTACAATAGGTCCCTCTCCCTCCCATATTCTAATATGGTTTGGGATTTTAAAAATGTTATTCTGGAAAAAAAAATCTAAATCTTTTTCAAACTTCATTTTGCAAAAATGCGCCGGGTTTTCTCCACGAAAAAATGAATAAATGAAAAGCACTAACCCACGAATCTGAAGACCAAACTTTAGGGGTTTTTTTGGTATGAGCTTTTGTTCTGAACTTCTGAAGTTTTTGGTATGAACATTTGTTCTGAACTTCCCCTGGGAATTGGAGAAGAGCCGCGGGATCCTCGGAGTCCGGATTTGGAACCCGCGAGCGTGCACTTTAATTAGAAGCCTAAGGGTCGTGCAGACGTTAGGTGCTGGAACGCACCGGCCGGCACAATAACGCGGTCGCCCTGACCCTTTTCCACACTGTTGATTGGTTTCCAGTGGTGTCTGCTCTGGCTGACGCATTGTGTGTCCTGCTACAACACACCAGCAGCAATGTCTGCTACATCTGTATGTGTGCGGCCTCGTGAGCTGTAGTGTTTCTCCGAAAATGATGCCATTTTAACTCTGTCCCAGCGTGCTCCCCGGCAGGTCTGAGGATACAGGGTCCTCCAGTTGAAGAGACCAGCATCAGATGTAAAAAACATCACGCTTAATAAACAGGGCACGTACACAAACGGGAACTGAAGACACTTTTAGTCTGTGCCGTCTTCTTCATACATATCCTGTTAGGAACAATGTCACATGTTATATCTTTATATAGAGGTAGCAAGACTAAGTATTTGGGGGTGCCGCTGCCACCGACAGTCACTGCAGGGGTTCCCATATAGGAACATGGACCACTCACAGCTCGATCGCGGCAGACACTGTCCCTGGCACTGTGGACTTCTGCTTCTTTGCCTGGGGCACAGCGAGACTCGCTACATCTCTGTTTCCACAGGATTGAGTGTTTTCCCTTTAATGCAGCTTCGATATAATTAGGGAAGTGTCCCGCCTGCACAACTGGCACAAAAAGCAGAATTACCAAAGACAATGAATACTGTTTGAATCATTTGGGTTTCTTCTTTAATAAATCTGGGCGTTTTTTATCCTGCCCCAGTTTAGCTAAATCAAGTCCCTTTTCTTTGTTATTTAGATTTGTACATGTTTTACATTGAACTAAATGGGCTGAAACCCCTGCCCATGCTTTTAATTGCATTTCTGAAGTGAGCTTTGTCCTGTATAATGAACTGCCGTGTGATGTACATCATTATTTGGATGTGGTAAATCAATACCCTGATAACAGGCAGCTCCCAGAGGAAATTACCTTTCCAAATGGCAGGTGAATATCTGATTGTTCTTTTATTTTGTCTAAATAAATGTTTGTGGTTATTAACCTCAGTGAATGCTCATTTTTCCCCATCTTCAGACGCTACTGATAATCCTTCACCGTGATAGGAAAGGGAATCATACCTTCTTAACCTCTTCATGTACATGCGCATTACAGCACGCACACACATGCACACACATGCACACACATGCACACACATGCACACACATGTACATACCCACTTAAATGCACTTACACACCAACACAAATTCCTAATACTTACTATACATACATACACACCCATACACGCACACATGCACACTTACACATGTGCCCCTCACCCCTTTGTGAACAACACTACTTAACTAATTTGAGTTGTTAACAGCCGTACAGGGGCTTCTGCTGCGTGACCTGGCAGAAACGAGGCCATGCCCACTTTCTGCCTAGTGATAGAATGTCACCGATGGGGTATATATATTTGGGAGAAGGTTTTGGAGATCAGATTTCCTGGGAGTCAGGATTGGAGAGCCTCACTGTGGATATGTATATAGGTTTATATGTGTAGGTAAGAGAGTCATACTTGACCTGTCCTTGTTTATTGTTCTATAGTCAGGGAAAGGACCCCACTGAGATAGCACCCATGAAAGAAGACCCCTAGCAACACTGTGCACGAAGAAGCTTATGTCCTATAGAGGTCCCACAGGGAGGGCCAATGTTTGCCCAACTGATGTAAGTGAGTCTGAGCCTGTCAGGGGCCCGACTGGAAGGGGTCAGCATGGGCCTTACCAAGAGGAGGGACAGGTTCAGTGAACTATTCATACACAAGCTACAGTTGATTGTACTATAAAAGTTCCTGCTGCCTATCGTTTCCCATCATGCTTCATCTACACCCAGCGAGCACGAAGCCAGGCACCTGAAAGAGAGAATGAGCAAAGCCAGGTAAATAGATGCATGGTGTAAACGTCTTAGTAACAGACAGGGAGGGTTAAACACACATAGGCACAGCCAGGGTATAACCTTAGTAACAGGCAGGGAGGGTTAAACACACATAGGCACAGCCAGGGTATAACCTTAGTGACAGGCAGGGAGGGTTAAACACACATAGGCACAGCCAGGGTATAACCTTAGTGACAGGCAGGGAGGGTTAAACACAAATAGGCACAGCCAGGGTATAACCTTAGTGACAGGCAGTGAGGGTTAAACACACATAGGCACAGCCAGGGTATAACCTTAGTAACAGGCAGGGAGGGTTAAACACAAATAGGCACAGCCAGGGTATAACCTTAGTAACAGGCAGGGAGGGTTAAACACACATAGGCACAGCCAGGGTATAACCTTAGTGACAGGCAGGGAGGGTTAAACACACATAGGCACAGCCAGGGTATAACCTTAGTAACAGGCAGGGAGGGTTAAACACACATAGGCACAGCCAGGGTATAACCTTAGTAACAGGCAGGGAGGGTTAAACACACATAGGCACAGCCAGGGTATAACCTTAGTAACAGGCAGGGAGGGTTAAACACACATAGGCACAGCCAGGGTATAACCTTAGTAACAGGCAGGGAGGGTTAAACACACATAGGCACAGCCAGGGTATAACCTTAGTAACAGGCAGGGAGGGTTAAACACACATAGGCACAGCCAGGGTATAACCTTAGTAACAGGCAGGGAGGGTTAAACACACATAGGCACAGCCAGGGTATAACCTTAGTAACAGGCAGGGAGGGTTAAACACACATAGACATAGCCAGGGTATAACCTTAGTGACAGGCAGGGAGGGTTAAACACACATAGACATAGCCAGGGTATAACCTTAGTGACAGGCAGGGAGGGTTAAACACACATAAGCACAGCCAGGGTATAACCTTAGTAACAGGCAGGGAGGGTTAAACACATAGGCACAGCCAGGGTATAACCTTAGTAACAGGCAGGGAGGGTTAAACACACATAGACATAGCCAGGGTATAACCTTAGTAACAGACAGGGAGGGTTAAACACACATAGGCATAGCCAGGGTATAACCTTAGTAACAGGCAGGGAGGGTTAAACACACATAGACACAGCCAGGGTATAACCTTAGTAACAGGCAGGGAGGGTTAAACACACATAGACACAGCCAGGGTATAACCTTAGTGACAGGCAGGGAGGGTTAAACACACATAGGCACAGCCAGGGTATAACCTTAGTAACAGGCAGGGAGGGTTAAACACACACAGGCACTGCCAGGGTATAACCTTAGTAACAGGCAGGGAGGGTTAAACACACATAAGCACAAAATCAGTTTAGCGGAATTTCCGGAGCTTTCCATTCAATCCGTGCAAATCAAAAACCGCCACTGGGTACAGTCCGCTGGGGGATTTTCAGCATTCACTCCGTGGGTTCGGGGATTGGTGATTGTTGGTGGTAAATAAAAAAAACCAAAACACAAAAAGAATCGCCCTTGAGATTCACGGAAATATTTTGACCAAAGGAACTGGACGATCCGCGGCGGATCCAATATACGCCAAAACAATGCACCCTTCTCTATTCCCTGCCTTCCTCAATGACTCTCTGAACAAATATATTAATACCTGGGCCCCTGGATCCATCCTTGTTGTTACTCCCACTTAAAGATAAGCACATATTTAGCCAAAATTCAAGTTTGCCGCAAAATCTGCGCTTATTTCCCCAACTTTTCCAATATTCTCGAATTCATTTGAGTTTAAAAAGGAAAAAACAAACTAGTTTATTATTATTATTTTAATGCTCGAAAATGCAGAAATTAGCGAACGTTTCGAACTGAAAACTTTCCGTGTAAATGAACGCTCGCAAATAAAAAAAAAAAATTGGAAAGAAATGTGCCCTGTTTGGGGGATTTCTTCCCATTTTCCTAAAAATTCAGGGAGAAAAAAAAACAAACAAAAAAAATGGGAAACAAATTTCGACAGATTTACTCCTCTCTTCTCCCATCGACTAATCCCCCAACTCTCTTATAAATGAATAGGCGAGTACATTCTTTCATTCCTTTCTTTTTCATTTGCGAGAAACCCTCAATCCGCTCTGGGCCACCCATCCATGTGCGTGAAATCGTTGTTATTCTTCTATTTTCCCTGTTGTTTTACAAGGATAAAAAGATGAATATCAATTCACTTTCAGTTTTGTTGCCGTTTAAATCAATGCCAAGGCTGAGGTTCATTGCGATTAATGTATGCTCCTTGTACTACTTTTGTATGCATTTAGCACAATTGTTTATTTTGCTTAATCTTTGCAATAAATAAGACATTTATTTAAAAAAAAAAAAATTGCATCTTTTTTTAATATTTAATAGGGACATCAGACCAAGCAGTGCCAGCCTATCCCAACGGCGACTGACCGTGTCAGGCAATTATTAACATAATAAAATCTTTATTCATATTTTTAGCAATTTACCTTTATTTCTGCATTTTTTATGATCTTCCGCGTGAAGCTGCTTTTAAATATTTTAGAATGTGTTATAATGTTTTATTCTGCAAATTTCAAGAGTTGCAAGTGGCTGTTCAGCTTGTGCTGAAACACAACACGTTTCCATATCTAAGGGAAACTTTAACATTTTGAATACAGTATCTGCATTGGAATTACATGTATTTCCATATCTTTTAACAAACGTAGTTTGCATATTTGTCAGAAATAAAACGTTCCCCAGTATCTCATATGTAAGAGGATCTGTTTGTTAAACAACTGAAATGGTGCTTTTGGTGTTGAATTGAGGATAACGGCGGAATTACTAAGTGCCACGGCGGGTGTCACACTCAGATCTGTTCGTATCTTCTCCGTGAATGCCGGGTGGGGGTGCAATGTCCTGCATCAGTGTAAGGCGGCGCGTCTCCAGACAGGACGCGAACCCGAAGGGCTGAGGTACAGTAGCAGATCAAATCACTGACCAGAACTATGACACACAGTCATGAACTGAGTGTGACGATTTTGGGGTCACAGGCTGGGGTCAAGGCAGGCGGCAAAGGTGCAGAGTCAGGGTCAAAGGCTGAGGTCAAGGCAGGAAGCAAAGCACTACGCACCCTCTCCTTTCTCTCCCAAGGCAAGGGATTACCCGTCACAAAATGGCACCCTCTCCTACAAGGCTCTTATCTTTGTCAAATTGCCCACCCACGGCTGCAAGAATGCATTTGCTGTCCAGGTAGAGTCCTTTTTTGGGGATCTTACATTTCTATCTCCTATTTTGTTGTTACACCCCTTTAATATGACCAGAGGAAGGGTAGTGCAGCGGCCATGGGTCACTCTCTGTAAGTTGGAGGAGATAATAACCTTTTTGGCGTCTTACCCTCTGCCTCTACATTCGGTTAGCCAAGACAACGTTCCTAACTCAACCGATCATTACCGCTCATTACCTATGTACACATGACATTGGGAAGGCAGAATGTCTGGGATTGTCATAGGGTGCCGTAGCCATTTCACCTCAGTCTTTCACTCTGCCAAGCTTTGCCTTTAAATATCCACATTTCCCACCCGTTCTCCTCCTCTGTATCATGTTCTCCTCCTCTTTTTCATGTTCTCCTTATTTTTATCCTGTTCTCCTCCTCTTTATCGTCATGTTCTCCTCCTCCATCATGTTCTCTTCCTCATGTTATCTTCCTCTTTATCATTTTCTCCTCCTTCTTATCAGGTTCACCTCCTCTTTATCATTCTCTCCTCCTCTTTATCGGGTTCTCCTCCTCTTTATCATGTTCACCTCCTCTTTATCGCGTTATCATCCTATTTATCATGCTCTCCTCCTCTTTGTGTTCACCTCCTCTTTATCATGTTCACCTCCTCTTTATCGCGTTCTCCTCCTCTTTATCGCGTTCTCCTCCTCTATATCGTGTTCACCTCCTCTTTATCATGTTCTCCTTCTCTTTATCATGTTCTCCTCCTCTTTATCGTGTTCACCTCCTCTTTATCGTGTTCACCTCCTCTTTATCATGTTCTCCTCCTCTTTGTGTTCACCTCCTCTTTATCGCGTTCTCCTCCTCTTTATCACGTTCTCCTCCACTTTATCTTGTTCTCCTTCTCTTTATCGTGTTCTCATCCTCTTGATCGTGTTCTCCTCCTCTTTATCATGTTCTCCTCCTCTTTATCGCGTTCTCCTCCTCTTTATCGCGTTCTCCTCTTTATCGTGTTCTCCTCCTCTTTATCATGTTCTCCTCCTCTTTGTGTTCACCTCCTCTTTATCGCGTTCTCCTCCTCTTTATCACGTTCTCCTCCACTTTATCTTGTTCTCCTTCTCTTTATCGTGTTCTCATCCTCTTTATCGTGTTCTCCTCCTCTTTATCATGTTCTCCTCCTCTTTATCATGTTCTCCTCCTCTTTATCGCGTTCTCCTCCTCTTTATCGTGTTCTCCTCTTTATCGTGTTCTCCTCCTCTTTATCACGTTCTCCTCTTTATCGGGTTCTCTTCCTCTTTATCGTGTTCTCCTCCTCTTTATCGCGTTCTCCTCCTCTTTATCGTGTTCTCCTCCTCTTTATCGCGTTCTCCTCTTTATCGGGTTCTCGTCCTCTTTATCGCGTTCTCCTCCTCTTTATCATGTTCTCCTCCTCTTTATCACGTTCTCCTCCTCTTTATCATGTTCTCCTCCTCTTTATCACGTTCTCCTCCTCTTTATCATGTTCTCCTCCTCTTTATCATGTTCTCCTCCTCTTTATCACGTTCTCCTCCACTTTATCTTGTTCTCCTTCTCTTTATCGTGTTCTCATCCTCTTTATCGTGTTCTCCTCCTCTTTATCATGTTCTCCTCCTCTTTATCATGTTCTCCTCCTCTTTATCGCGTTCTCCTCCTCTTTATCGTGTTCTCCTCTTTATCGTGTTCTCCTCCTCTTTATCACGTTCTCCTCTTTATCGGGTTCTCTTCCTCTTTATCGTGTTCTCCTCCTCTTTATCGCGTTCTCCTCCTCTTTATCGTGTTCTCCTCCTCTTTATCGCGTTCTCCTCTTTATCGGGTTCTCGTCCTCTTTATCGCGTTCTCCTCCTCTTTATCGTGTTCTCATCCTCTTTATCGTGTTCTCCTCCTCTTTATCATGTTCTCCTCTTTATCGGGTTCTCGTCCTCTTTATCGCGTTCTCCTCCTCTTTATCATGTTCTCCTCCTCTTTATCACGTTCTCCTCCTCTTTATCATGTTCTCCTCCTCTTTATCGCGTTCTCCTCCTCTTTATCGTGTTCTCCTCTTTATCGTGTTCTCCTCCTCTTTATCACGTTCTCCTCTTTATCGGGTTCTCTTCCTCTTTATCGTGTTCTCCTCCTCTTTATCGCGTTCTCCTCCTCTTTATCGTGTTCTCCTCCTCTTTATCGCGTTCTCCTCTTTATCGCGTTCTCCTCCTCTTTATCGTGTTCTCATCCTCTTTATCGCGTTCTCCTCCTCTTTATCGTGTTCTCCTCCTCTTTATCGCGTTCTCCTCTTTATCGGGTTCTCGTCCTCTTTATCGCGTTCTCCTCCTCTTTATCATGTTCTCCTCCTCTTTATCACGTTCTCCTCCTCTTTATCATGTTCTCCTCCTCTTTATCACGTTCTCCTCCTCTTTATCATGTTCTCCTCCTCTTTATCATGTTCTCCTCCTCTTTATCACGTTCTCCTCCACTTTATCTTGTTCTCCTTCTCTTTATCGTGTTCTCATCCTCTTTATCGTGTTCTCCTCCTCTTTATCATGTTCTCCTCCTCTTTATCATGTTCTCCTCCTCTTTATCGCGTTCTCCTCCTCTTTATCGTGTTCTCCTCTTTATCGTGTTCTCCTCCTCTTTATCACGTTCTCCTCTTTATCGGGTTCTCTTCCTCTTTATCGTGTTCTCCTCCTCTTTATCGCGTTCTCCTCCTCTTTATCGTGTTCTCCTCCTCTTTATCGCGTTCTCCTCTTTATCGGGTTCTCTTCCTCTTTATCGTGTTCTCCTCCTCTTTATCGCGTTCTCCTCCTCTTTATCGTGTTCTCCTCCTCTTTATCGCGTTCTCCTCTTTATCGGGTTCTCGTCCTCTTTATCGCGTTCTCCTCCTCTTTATCATGTTCTCCTCCTCTTTATCACGTTCTCCTCCTCTTTATCATGTTCTCCTCCTCTTTATCATGTTCTCCTTCTCTTTATCATGTTCTCCTCCTTTTTATCGCGTTCTCCTCCTCTTTATCATGTTCTCCTCCTCTTTATCGCGTTCTCCTCCTCTTTATCACGTTCTCCTCCTCTTTATCACGTTCTCCTCCTCTTTATCATGTTCTCCTCCTCTTTATCATGTTCTCCTCCTCTTTATCATGTTCTCCTCCTCTTTATCACGTTCTCCTCCTCTTTATCGCGTTCTCCTCCTCTTTATCACGTTCTCCTCCTCTTTATCATATTCTCCTCCTCTTTATCATATTCTCCTCCTCTTTATCACGTTCTCCTCTTTATCACATTCTCCTCCTCTTTATCACGTTCTCCTCCTCTTTATCGCGTTTTCTTCTTTATCACGTTCTCCTCCTCTTTATCACGTTCTCCTCCTCTTTATCATGTTCACCTCCTCTTTATCGCGTTCTCCTCCTCTTTATCATGTTCTCCTCCTCTTTATCATGTTCTCCTCCTCTTTATCATGTTCACCTCCTCTTTATCGTGTTCTCCTCCTCTTTATCACGTTCTCCTCCTCTTTATCGCGTTTTCCTCCTCTTTATCACGTTCTCCTCTTTATCGCGTTCTCCTCCTCTTTATCGTGTTCTCCTCTTTATCGCGTTCTCCTCCTCTTTATCATGGTCTCCTCCTCTTTATCGCGTTCTCCTCCTCTCTATCGCGTTCTCCTCCTCTTTATCGCGTTCTCCTCCTCTTTATCATGTTCTCCTCTTTATCACGTTCGCCTCCTCTTTATCGTGTTCTCCTCTTTATCACGTTCTCCTCCTCTTTATCGCGTTCTCCTCTTTATCGCGTTCTCCTCCTCTTTATCACGTTCTCCTCCTCTTTATCGCGTTCTCCTCCTCTTTATCATGTTCTCCTCCTCGTTATCATGTTCTCCTCCTCTTTATCATGTTCTCCTCCTCTTTATCATGTTCTCCTCCTCTTTATCGCGTTCTCCTCCTCTTTATCATGTTCTCCTCCTCTTTATCGCGTTCTCCTCTTTATCACGTTCTCCTCCTCTTTATCACGTTCTCCTCCTCTTTATCATGTTCACCTCCTCTTTATGGTGTTCTCCTCCTGTTTATCGTGTTCTCCTCTTTATCGCGTTCTCCTCCTCTTTATCGCGTTCTCCTCCTCTCTATCGCGTTCTCCTCCTCTTTATCGCGTTCTCCTCCTCTTTATCATGTTCTCCTCTTTATCACGTTCTCCTCCTCTTTATCGCGTTCTCCTCCTCTTTATCATGTTCTCCTCCTCTTTATCGCGTTCTCCTCCTCTTTATCGTGTTCTCCTCTTTATCGTGTTCTCCTCCTCTTTATCACGTTCTCCTCTTTATCGGGTTCTCTTCCTCTTTATCGTGTTCTCCTCCTCTTTATCGCGTTCTCCTCCTCTTTATCGTGTTCTCCTCCTCTTTATCGCGTTCTCCTCTTTATCGGGTTCTCGTCCTCTTTATCGCGTTCTCCTCCTCTTTATCATGTTCTCCTCCTCTTTATCACGTTCTCCTCCTCTTTATCATGTTCTCCTCCTCTTTATCATGTTCTCCTTCTCTTTATCATGTTCTCCTCCTTTTTATCGCGTTCTCCTCCTCTTTATCATGTTCTCCTCCTCTTTATCGCGTTCTCCTCCTCTTTATCACGTTCTCCTCCTCTTTATCACGTTCTCCTCCTCTTTATCATGTTCTCCTCCTCTTTATCATGTTCTCCTCCTCTTTATCATGTTCTCCTCCTCTTTATCACGTTCTCCTCCTCTTTATCGCGTTCTCCTCCTCTTTATCACGTTCTCCTCCTCTTTATCATATTCTCCTCCTCTTTATCATATTCTCCTCCTCTTTATCACGTTCTCCTCTTTATCACATTCTCCTCCTCTTTATCACGTTCTCCTCCTCTTTATCGCGTTTTCCTCTTTATCACGTTCTCCTCCTCTTTATCACGTTCTCCTCCTCTTTATCATATTCTCCTCCTCTTTATCACGTTCTCCTCTTTATCACATTCTCCTCTTCTTTATCACGTTCTCCTCCTCTTTATCGCGTTTTCCTCTTTATCGCGTTCTCCTCCTCTTTATCGCGTTCTCCTCCTCTTTATCATGTTCTCCTCCTCTTTATCACGTTCTCCTCCTCTTTATCATGTTCACCTCCTCTTTATCGTGTTCTCCTCCTCTTTATCACGTTCTCCTCCTCTTTATCGCGTTTTCCTCCTCTTTATCACGTTCTCCTCTTTATCGCGTTCTCCTCCTCTTTATCGTGTTCTCCTCTTTATCGCGTTCTCCTCCTCTTTATCATGGTCTCCTCCTCTTTATCGCGTTCTCCTCCTCTCTATCGCGTTCTCCTCCTCTTTATCGCGTTCTCCTCCTCTTTATCATGTTCTCCTCTTTATCACGTTCGCCTCCTCTTTATCGTGTTCTCCTCTTTATCACGTTCTCCTCCTCTTTATCGCGTTCTCCTCTTTATCAACGTTCTCCTCCTCTTTATCGCGTTCTCCTCTTTATCGCGTTCTCCTCCTCTTTATCACGTTCTCCTCCTCTTTATCGCGTTCTCCTCCTCTTTATCATGTTCTCCTCCTCGTTATCATGTTCTCCTCCTCTTTATCATGTTCTCCTCCTCTTTATCATGTTCTCCTCCTCTTTATCGCGTTCTCCTCCTCTTTATCATGTTCTCCTCCTCTTTATCGCGTTCTCCTCTTTATCACGTTCTCCTCCTCTTTATCACGTTCTCCTCCTCTTTATCATGTTCACCTCCTCTTTATGGTGTTCTCCTCCTGTTTATCGTGTTCTCCTCTTTATCGCGTTCTCCTCCTCTTTATCGCGTTCTCCTCCTCTCTATCGCGTTCTCCTCCTCTTTATCGCGTTCTCCTCCTCTTTATCATGTTCTCCTCTTTATCACGTTCTCCTCCTCTTTATCGTGTTCTCCTCTTTATCACATTCTCCTCCTCTTTATCGCGTTCTCCTCTTTATCGCGTTCTCCTCCTCTTTATCACGTTCTCCTCCTCTTTATCGCGTTCTCCTCCTCTTTATCATGTTCACCTCCTCTTTATCGTGTTCTCCTCCTCTTTATCGTGTTCTCCTCTTTATCGCGTTCTCCTCCTCTTTATCGCGTTCTCCTCCTCTTTATCGCATTCTCCTCTTTATCACGTTCTCCTCCTCTTTATCACGTTCTCCTCCTCTTTATCATGTTCACCTCCTCTTTATCGTGTTCTCCTCCTCTTTATCGTGTTCTCCTCTTTATCGCGTTCTCCTCCTATTTATCATGCTCTCCTCCTCTTTGTGTTCACCTCCTCTTTATCATGTTCACCTCCTCTTTATCGCGTTCTCCTCCTCTTTATCGCGTTCTCCTCCTCTATATCGTGTTCACCTCCTCTTTATCATGTTCTCCTTCTCTTTATCATGTTCTCCTCCTCTTTATCGTGTTCACCTCCTCTTTATCGTGTTCACCTCCTCTTTATCATGTTCTCCTCCTCTTTGTGTTCACCTCCTCTTTATCGCGTTCTCCTCCTCTTTATCACGTTCTCCTCCACTTTATCTTGTTCTCCTTCTCTTTATCGTGTTCTCATCCTCTTGATCGTGTTCTCCTCCTCTTTATCATGTTCTCCTCCTCTTTATCATGTTCTCCTCCTCTTTATCGCGTTCTCCTCCTCTTTATCACGTTCTCCTCCACTTTATCTTGTTCTCCTTCTCTTTATCGTGTTCTCATCCTCTTGATCGTGTTCTCCTCCTCTTTATCATGTTCTCCTCCTCTTTATCATGTTCTCCTCCTCTTTATCGCGTTCTCCTCCTCTTTATCGCGTTCTCCTCCTCTTTATCGCGTTCTCCTCCTCTTTATCGCGTTCTCGTCCTCTTTATCGCGTTCTCCTCCTCTTTATCATGTTCTCCTCCTCTTTATCACGTTCTCCTCCTCTTTATCATGTTCTCCTCCTCTTTATCATGTTCTCCTTCTCTTTATCATGTTCTCCTCCTTTTTATCGCGTTCTCCTCCTCTTTATCATGTTCTCCTCCTCTTTATCGCGTTCTCCTCCTCTTTATCACGTTCTCCTCCTCTTTATCACGTTCTCCTCCTCTTTATCATGTTCTCCTCCTCTTTATCATGTTATCCTCCTCTTTATCATGTTCTCCTCCTCTTTATCACGTTCTCCTCCTCTTTATCGCGTTCTCCTCCTCTTTATCACGTTCTCCTCCTCTTTATCATATTCTCCTCCTCTTTATCATATTCTCCTCCTCTTTATCACGTTCTCCTCTTTATCACATTCTCCTCCTCTTTATCACGTTCTCCTCCTCTTTATCGCGTTCTCCTCTTTATCACGTTCTCCTCCTCTTTATCACGTTCTCCTCCTCTTTATCATGTTCTCCTCCTCTTTATCGCGTTCTCCTCTTTATCACGTTCTCCTCCTCTTTATCACGTTCTCCTCCTCTTTATCATGTTCACCTCCTCTTTATCGTGTTCTCCTCCTCTTTATCGTGTTCTCCTCTTTATCGCGTTCTCCTCCTCTTTATCGCGTTCTCCTCCTCTCAATCGCGTTCTCCTCCTCTTTATCGCGTTCTCCTCCTCTTTATCGCGTTCTCCTCCTCTTTATCACGTTCTCCTCCTCTTTATCATGTTCTCCTCCTCTTTATCATGTTCTCCTCCTCTTTATCATGTTCTCCTCCTCTTTATCACGTTCTCCTCCTCTTTATCGCGTTCTCCTCCTCTTTATCACGTTCTCCTCCTCTTTATCATATTCTCCTCCTCTTTATCATATTCTCCTCCTCTTTATCACGTTCTCCTCTTTATCACATTCTCCTCCTCTTTATCACGTTCTCCTCTTTATCGCGTTCTCCTCCTCTTTATCGTGTTCTCCTCTTTATCGCGTTCTCCTCCTCTTTATCATGGTCTCCTCCTCTTTATCGCGTTCTCCTCCTCTCTATCGCGTTCTCCTCCTCTTTATCGCGTTCTCCTCCTCTTTATCATGTTCTCCTCTTTATCACGTTCTCCTCCTCTTTATCGTGTTCTCCTCTTTATCACGTTCTCCTCCTCTTTATCGCGTTCTCCTCTTTATCGCGTTCTCCTCCTCTTTATCACGTTCTCCTCCTCTTTATCGCGTTCTCCTCCTCTTTATCATGTTCTCCTCCTCGTTATCATGTTCTCCTCCTCTTTATCATGTTCTCCTCCTCTTTATCATGTTCTCCTCCTCTTTATCGCGTTCTCCTCCTCTTTATCGCGTTCTTCTCCTCTTTATCGCATTCTCCTCTTTATCACGTTCTCCTCCTCTTTATCACGTTCACCTCCTCTTTATCGTGTTCTCCTCCTCTTTATCGTGTTCTCCTCTTTATCGCGTTCTCCTCCTCTTTATCACGTTCTCCTCCTCTTTATCGCGTTCTCCTCCTCTTTATCGCATTCTCCTCTTTATCGCGTTCTCCTCCTCTTTATCGCATTCTCCTCTTTATCGCGTTCTCCTCCTCTTTATCGTGTTCTCCTCTTTATCATGTTCTCCTCCTCTTTATCATGGTCTCCTCCTCTTTATCACGTTCTCCTCCTCTTTATCGCGTTCTCCTCCTCTTTATCGTGTTCTCCTCTTTATCGCGTTCTCCTCCTCTTTATCGTGGTCTCCTCCTCTTTATCGCGTTCTCCTCTTTATCACGTTCTCCTCCTCTTTATCACGTTCTCCTCTTTATTGGGTTCTCCTCCTCTTTATCGTTTTCTCCTCTTTATCACGTTCTCCTCCTCTTTATCACGTTCTCCTCCTTTTTATCACGTTCTCCTCCTCTTTATCATGTTCTCCTCCTCGTTATCATGTTCTCCTCCTTTTTATCATGTTCTCCTCCTCTTTATCATGTTCTCCTCCTCTTTATCGCGTTCTCCTCCTCTTTATCATGTTCTCCTCCTCTTTATCGCGTTCTCCTCTTTATCACGTTCTCCTCCTCTTTATCACGTTCTCCTCCTCTTTATCATGTTCACCTCCTTTATCGTGTTCTCCTCCTCTTTATCGTGTTCTCCTCTTTATCGCGTTCTCCTCCTCTTTATCGCGTTCTCCTCCTCTTTATCGCATTCTCCTCTTTATCACGTTCTCCTCCTCTTTATCACGTTCTCCTCCTCTTTATCATGTTCACCTCCTCTTTATCGTGTTCTCCTCCTCTTTATCGTGTTCTCCTCTTTATCGCGTTCTCCTCCTATTTATCATGCTCTCCTCCTCTTTGTGTTCACCTCCTCTTTATCATGTTCACCTCCTCTTTATCGCGTTCTCCTCCTCTTTATCGCGTTCTCCTCCTCTATATCGTGTTCACCTCCTATTTATCATGTTCTCCTTCTCTTTATCATGTTCTCCTCCTCTTTATCGTGTACGCCTCCTCTTTATCGTGTTCACCTCCTCTTTATCATGTTCTCCTCCTCTTTGTGTTCACCTCCTCTTTATCGCGTTCTCCTCCTCTTTATCACGTTCTCCTCCACTTTATCTTGTTCTCCTTCTCTTTATCGTGTTCTCATCCTCTTGATCGTGTTCTCCTCCTCTTTATCATGTTCTCCTCATCTTTATCATGTTCTCCTCCTCTTTATCGCGTTCTCCTCCTCTTTATCGCGTTCTCCTCTTTATCGTGTTCTCCTCCTCTTTATCACGTTCTCCTCTTTATCGGGTTCCCTTCCTCTTTATCGCGTTCTCCTCCTCTTTATCGCGTTCTCCTCCTCTTTATCGTGTTCTCCTCCTCTTTATCGCGTTCTCCTCTTTATCGGGTTCTCGTCCTCTTTATCGCGTTCTCCTCCTCTTTATCATGTTCTCCTCCTCTTTATCACGTTCTCCTTCTCTTTATCATGTTCTCCTCCTCTTTATCATGTTCTCCTTCTCTTTATCATGTTCTCCTCCTTTTTATCGCGTTCTCCTCCTCTTTATCATGTTCTCCTCCTCTTTATCGCGTTCTCCTCCTCTTTATCACGTTCTCCTCCTCTTTATCACGTTCTCCTCCTCTTTATCATGTTCTCCTCCTCTTTATCATGTTCTCCTCCTCTTTATCATGTTCTCCTCCTCTTTATCACGTTCTCCTCCTCTTTATCGCGTTCTCCTCCTCTTTATCACGTTCTCCTCCTCTTTATCATATTCTCCTCCTCTTTATCATATTCTCCTCCTCTTTATCACGTTCTCCTCTTTATCACATTCTCCTCCTCTTTATCACGTTCTCCTCCTCTTTATCGCGTTCTCCTCTTTATCACGTTCTCCTCCTCTTTATCACGTTCTCCTCCTCTTTATCATGTTCACCTCCTCTTTATCGCGTTCTCCTCCTCTTTATCATGTTCTCCTCCTCTTTATCACGTTCTCCTCCTCTTTATCATGTTCACCTCCTCTTTATCGCGTTCTCCTCCTCTTTATCACGTTCTCCTCCTCTTTATCGCGTTCTCCTCCTCTTTATCACGTTCTCCTCTTTATCGTGTTCTCCTCCTCTTTATCGTGTTCTCCTCTTTATCGCGTTCTCCTCCTCTTTATCATGGTCTCCTCCTCTTTATCGCGTTCTCCTCCTCTCTATCGCGTTCTCCTCCTCTTTATCGCGTTCTCCTCCTCTTTATCATGTTCTCCTCTTCATCACGTTCTCCTCCTCTTTATCGTGTTCTCCTCTTTATCACGTTCTCCTCCTCTTTATCGCGTTCTCCTCTTTATCGCGTTCTCCTCCTCTTTATCACGTTCTCCTCCTCTTTATCGCGTTCTCCTCCTCTTTATCACGTTCTCCTCCTCTTTATCGCGTTCTCCTCCTCTTTATCATGTTCTCCTCCTCGTTATCATGTTCTCCTCCTCTTTATCATGTTCTCCTCCTCTTTATCATGTTCTCCTCCTCTTTATCGCGTTCTCCTCCTCTTTATCATGTTCTCCTCCTCTTTATCGCGTTCTCCTCTTTATCACGTTCTCCTCCTCTTTATCACGTTCTCCTCCTCTTTATCATGTTCACCTCCTCTTTATCGTGTTCTCCTCCTCTTTATCGTGTTCTCCTCTTTATCGCGTTCTCCTCCTCTTTATCGCGTTCTCCGCCTCTTTATCGCATTCTCCTCTTTATCACGTTCTCCTCCTCTTTATCACGTTCTCCTCCTCTTTATCATGTTCTCCTCCTCTTTATCATGTTCTCCTCCTCTTTATCATGTTCTCCTCCTCTTTATCACGTTCTCCTCCTCTTTATCGCGTTCTCCTCCTCTTTATCACGTTCTCCTCCTCTTTATCATATTCTCCTCCTCTTTATCATATTCTCCTCCTCTTTATCACGTTCTCCTCTTTATCACATTCTCCTCCTCTTTATCACGTTCTCCTCCTCTTTATCGCGTTCTCCTCTTTATCACGTTCTCCTCCTCTTTATCACGTTCTCCTCCTCTTTATCATGTTCACCTCCTCTTTATCGCGTTCTCCTCCTCTTTATCATGTTCTCCTCCTCTTTATCACGTTCTCCTCCTCTTTATCATGTTCACCTCCTCTTTATCGCGTTCTCCTCCTCTTTATCACGTTCTCCTCCTCTTTATCGCGTTCTCCTCCTCTTTATCACGTTCTCCTCTTTATCGCGTTCTCCTCCTCTTTATCGTGTTCTCCTCTTTATCGCGTTCTCCTCCTCTTTATCATGGTCTCCTCCTCTTTATCGCGTTCTCCTCCTCTCTATCGCGTTCTCCTCCTCTTTATCGCGTTCTCCTCCTCTTTATCATGTTCTCCTCTTCATCACGTTCTCCTCCTCTTTATCATATTCTCCTCCTCTTTATCACGTTCTCCTCCTCTTTATCGCGTTCTCCTCTTTATCGCGTTCTCCTCCTCTTTATCACGTTCTCCTCCTCTTTATCGCGTTCTCCTCCTCTTTATCACGTTCTCCTCCTCTTTATCGCGTTCTCCTCCTCTTTATCATGTTCTCCTCCTCGTTATCATGTTCTCCTCCTCTTTATCATGTTCTCCTCCTCTTTATCATGTTCTCCTCCTCTTTATCGCGTTCTCCTCCTCTTTATCGTGTTCTCCTCCTCTTTATCGTGTTCTCCTCTTTATCGCGTTCTCCTCCTCTTTATCACGTTCTCCTCCTCTTTATCGCGTTCTCCTCCTCTTTATCGCATTCTCCTCTTTATCGCGTTCTCCTCCTCTTTATCGCATTCTCCTCTTTATCGCGTTCTCCTCCTCTTTATCATGTTCTCCTCCTCTTTATCATGTTCTCCTCCTCTTTATCACGTTCTCCTCCTCTTTATCGCGTTCTCCTCCTCTTTATCGCATTCTCCTCTTTATCACGTTCTCCTCCTCTTTATCGCGTTCTCCTCCTCTTTATCATGTTCTCCTCCTCTTTATCATGTTCTCCTCCTCTTTATCACGTTCTCCTCCTCTTTATCGCGTTCTCCTCCTCTTTATCGCATTCTCCTCTTTATCGCGTTCTCCTCCTCTTTATCGCATTCTCCTCTTTATCGCGTTCTCCTCCTCTTTATCGTGTTCTCCTCTTTATCATGTTCTCCTCCTCTTTATCATGGTCTCCTCCTCTTTATCACGTTCTCCTCCTCTTTATCGCGTTCTCCTCCTCTTTATCGTGTTCTCCTCTTTATCGCGTTCTCCTCCTCTTTATCGTGGTCTCCTCCTCTTTATCGCGTTCTCCTCTTTATCACGTTCTCCTCCTCTTTATCGCGTTCTCCTCTTTATTGGGTTCTCCTCCTCTTTATCGTTTTCTCCTCCTCTTTATCGCGTTCTCCTCTTTATTGCGTTCTCCTCCTCTTTATCATGTGCTCCTCCTCTTTATCATGTGCTCCTCCTCTTTATCGCGTTCTCCTCCTCTCTATCGCGTTCTCCTCCTCTTTATCGCGTTCTCCTCCTCTTTATCGCGTTCTCCTCTTTATCGTGTTCTCCTCTTTATAGCGTTCTCCTCCTCTTTATCGTGTTCTCCTCTTTATCATGTACTCCTCCTCTTTATCAGGTTCTCCTCTTTATCACGTTCTCCTCCTCTTTATTGCGTTCTCCTCCTCTTTATCGTGTTCTCTTTATCGCGTTCTCCTCCGCTTTATCGAGTTCTCCTCCTCTTTATCGTGTTCTCCTCCTCTTTATCGAGTTCTCCTCCTCTTTATCGTGTTCTCCTCCTCTTTATCGCGTTCTCCTCCTCTCTATCGCGTTCTCCTCCTCTTTATCGCGTTCTCCTCCTCTTTATCGCGTTCTCCTCTTTATCGTGTTCTCCTCTTTATAGCGTTCTCCTCCTCTTTATCGTGTTCTCCTCTTTATCATGTACTCCTCCTCTTTATCAGGTTCTCCTCTTTATCACGTTCTCCTCCTCTTTATTGCGTTCTCCTCCTCTTTATCGTGTTCTCTTTATCGCGTTCTCCTCCGCTTTATCGAGTTCTCCTCCTCTTTATCGTGTTCTCCTCCTCTTTATCGCGTTCTCCTCCTCTTTATCGTGTTCTCCTCTTTATCGTGTTCTCCTCCTCTTTATCATGGTCTCCTTAGTATGACCCTCTTAGTGAGTTAGGTCTAAGTTAAGGTTAGTAAGCCAAAATTCCAGTCGTTACTTCCACATTCGACGATGAGTATTTTGATGCAAAGCTTCCCTGCGATTGTCGTGCCTTCAGTGAAGCTGATAAACAGTGTGAATGGGCAGAGCCAGGATCAACAGAGAGCTGGGATAGTTAAAAAGTCAATGTGTTAGCTCTGTAATACACGTGCTACGCACATCTGGGTGTTAATTAATATACACTTACTGTGCTCAGCATGGCTGTCTAATTACTGTGAAAAGATGGAGATTCTTAGGCTCTGTAACACATGGATTGCTAAATTGTAAAACAGTATGTGTGCAGAGCACGATCTGCCTGTTTATATTGAAATTAATAACTACATGTACATCATTATCATTATTTATCTACTGTATATAAGTCTGTGTGTTTATACTGAGCCAATGATATAAGCAGCCATTATATTGAGAGCACCTATAGAGAATATAAAGCTATACATTTGCAGATTATTGTAAATCACTTCATATAGAAAGGGTTATATAGTTATCTATATGCATATGAATATAAACCCATTCATATACTCCATACTCTAATTATATGTAGATTGATGTAAATCCATGCAGGTACAGATGGATGCATAGCTAATTATATGTAGATTTGTGTAAATATATGTATAGAGTGGAATGTATTGCTATCTATATGTAGTACAATAGATTTATGAATTAATTACATCTATTCATAAGGAGAGATATACAGCTGTAGTCAGAGGCACTGTCTTCGGTGCTGCTGCCAGGGCAGTTACGGCACCGATGGACTCACGCTTTGAGAGTTCCATTCAGAAGTGTGGACGCTCTCCTGCTCCATCGTGCAAGACACTGTCCCCAGCACCACAGACTTCATCTTGTTTGTCCGCTACGAGGACAGGAAGTCCGGCTACCTCTGTACACCTGTATTTATAGAGTAATGTAAGTCTGTTCATATACAGATGCAGCCACCAGTATTAGAACTCTTGCCTGGGAAATTCTGGGGCAGTCTCACTGTAAATGCCTCAACATTTCTGTGAGATTCCTAATGGCCCATCGGATTAACACAGCGGGGGTCCCTGCACTCCCATTCAAACAGAATCAAACTGAATCAAACTGAATGGGAGTTCAGGGACCCCCCGCTGTGTAATCCGATGGGCCATTAGGAATCTCACAGCGATGTTGAGGCATTTACTGTGAGATGCCTTAGTTTTTACCCAGGCAAGTGATCGGATACTGGTGGCTGCATCTGTAGTAAGGAGGTACAGTACCTGTCTATAGAGTAATGTAAGTCTGCTCGTATAGTAAGGAGGTACACTATACCTGTCTATAGAGTAATGAATGTAAGTCTGTTCCTATAGTAAGGAGGTACAGTATACCTGTCTATAGAGTAATGTAAGTCTGTTCGTATAGTAAGGAGGTACACTATACCTGTCTATAGAGTAATGTAAGTCTGTTCGTATAGTAAAGAGGTACACTATACCTGTCTATAGAGTAATGTAAGTCTGTTCGTATAGTAAGGAGGTACAGTATACCTGTCTATAGAGTAATGTAAGTCTGCTCGTATAGTAAGGAGGTACAGTATACAGTACCTGTCTATATGCAGAGTAATGTAAGTTTGTTCACATAGTAAGGAGGTACTGTATACCTGTCTATTTATCAAGTAATGTAAGTCTGCTCGTATAGTAAGGAGGTACAGTATACAGTACCTGTCTATATGCAGAGTAATGTAAGTTTGTTCACATAGTAAGGAGGTACTGTATACCTGTCTATTTATCGAGTAATGTAAGTCTGCTCGTATAGTAAGGAGGTACAGTATACCTGTCTATAGAGTAATGTAAGTCTGCTTGTATAGTAAGGAGGTACAGTATACAGTACCTGTCTATATGCAGAGTAATGTAACTCTATTCATATAGTAAGGAGGTACAGTATACCTGTCTATAGAGTAATGTAAGTTTGTTCACATAGTAAGGTGGTACAGTATACCTGTCCAAATGTCCAATCTCCTCAAGCTCAGTTGACAGCACCAAGGGAACCTAAAGTCAAGGCATTTGGGTTTCTAAGCGGATCTAGTTCGAGAGATTTACCGCATCCTGCATTTAGATGTGTTTCTTGTAGTCAACCAGAGCGTAGAGCTAGAGTTAAAATTTAATTAAGTAATAAAAGCCGTTTTGTAAAAAAATGTAGAAGATTATTGCCAGCCAGTATGGAGGACATCAGACCACACCTGCAAGAACTGTTGGCTGTCAAGATAATGAAAGAATCACACAGTCTCTTGGTTTCACCTATTGTCGTGGTGAGAAATGGGTGTAGAATGGAAGAGTCAGTGTGTGTAGCGACTGCAGAAATCTGCGTCTGCAGACCGTACCTGGTCAGTATTCTGTTTTTCTGATTGCAGAGGCTCTGGACAGTCTAGTGAGCAGTAAATAGTTTTCTGTCCACGAGTCCTTGATCTAAGAAATATATATTACTAAATACCAATGGCTGAAGAGGACAAGGAAAACACGATTCTACCAATTTGAACATTTGCCTCAGGGCACCAGTTTCCAGCGTCTGATGGAAAAGGCAGTGAGAGATATGTATCTCTTGGAAGTGGTTGTGTACATTGATTATATAATTGTGTTTGGGAAGACTCTAGAGGAGCATGAACAATTACTCTTTAAGGTCTTGGATCGTTTGGGAAAGGCTGGTGTGAAGCTGTCTATCGACAAGTGGAACAATTCATACTGACCCAGAACACTTTGAAGCACTTACTAACCTTAGCAAGTAGCCCAGTTTGTTAAAGGAACTAAGATGTTTCCTAGGATTCATAGGATATTGTGACGGGGAGGGGGTAACCAGGCCATCAATAACGGTATTATGCCTGGCTGGTTACTGAGCCATATTGGGTAGTTTAGAGTGTCAGCTCTTAGACCCATTGATGGTACCTGTGATTTTATTGCAATAAAGGATTTATGTGTGTTTTACCTTTCCAGGAGTGCTACCCAGTGGAGATTCTCAGGCTATGAATTTCAAGGGGAGTTTTGCGGTGAAAGTGTTGTCACATTGTGTCTAGGTAGAAGGGGACCAGAGTTGCTGGAAACCCCAATAATGTATCCAGGAATCAGGTCAGATTCCCGGGGACATATAGACACAGCACTCCGGTCAAAATCCTCCCTTGGAAACAGTTAAGCGACTCACTGCCAGGTTTCCCTGCTTCAGCACAGACCAGAAAGGTAAATGGGGGCATAGGGATATGTGTATCCTGGGTACAGACCGGGGTCCCTAGGTTATTGAGGGTCCCCCAGTATATGCCCGATCTCCAGAACCAGGTATAGAGGTTCTGGGGTGCTTCAACCATGGATAAGGTTGTAAGACGGATTTCATGTCTAAGTCCAAATTTCCTATGTTTAGAAAGTAACTCTGAAATTGAACCAAAGCGTTATATCATTCAACTTTTAAAACATTTTCTTATAGGAAGAGAGTACCCCCTAAGGGGTGTGTGTGTACCTCGCACTGCACCAAGGAGAGTGTAATAATAATCTATTAAACCAAAGAAACTCACTACAACGACCGATGTGGGGGTGGTGCTGACTGGGAGCAGTAGCAACGTAAACAGAAGTTGAAAGATCTCCCTATTGTGTCGCACTTTAAAGGAACAAATCCTCCCTAAGTCTGCTGGTCAGAAAGCGTATCGCACAGCAGATGCTAATGCCAATTATTGACTATGGAGACGTAGTATATGGCTCGGCACCTCAAACCCACCTTAGCAAACTTGATGCCCTCTACAATTCAATATGCCGTTTTGTTCTCCTATGCAACTACAACACACATCACTGCGAAATGCTCGAAGAACTAGACTGGTCATCACTTGAGTCTAGGCACAAAGTTCATCTCTCCTGTTTCTCCTTCAAATACCCTCTGGGCTATCAAATACCCAGCTATCTGAACAAGCTCCTCACCCCTACCACATGCAGCACTTATCATCTGAGATCTGACTTCAAAAGACTGTTCATGGTCCCTAGGTTCCGCAAAGTATCCGGCCGCTCCTCCTTCTCTTACCATGCACCCCAAAACTGGAACAGTCTACCGGAGACTCTCTCAGCCACCACCAGTTTAAGTTCTTTCATAGCTAAAGCCGTCTCATATTTGAATCTGGTCTGTAACCGTTACATACGCCTATAACATGTATTATCGGATTAACACAGCAGGGGGTCCCTGCGTCTGAATGGGACTTGCGCTGTGTGAATCCTACCGGGCTGCACATGTCTGTAAGTGGCGCGCAGTAAGAGACTGAATCAGTCATAATTCCTGCGCGCCTCTAACAGGCGATCCTGCGGCTTTTATTTTATTTTGATACTACCCCCTTCACCCACCCCCTTTACCCCCAATAAACCAGGTACTCCGGCTTAACCCTTCATGGCTTTAGCGGCTAGCTGCTAAGGTAATGAAGCTGCTCTTATTTTGATAACACAGCAGGGGTCTCTGGAGCTGAACCGCATTAATTTCAGCCTCGGGGACCCCCTGCTTTTCAATTTACAGGCCCAGTTATGGGGTACCGATATCTCCCACACTGTTTAAATTCTCCCACATCACAGCACACGTCACCGGGACTTTTAAATAATGCAGGGAGATACTGGCACCTCATAACGGGGCTTGTAACTCGTGAAGAAGGGGGTCACGAGACCGAAATTAAAGCAGTTCAGCACCGGAGACCCCCTGCTTCAATATTGGGTTATCAAAATAAATGCAGCTTCATTACCTTAGCATCTAGCCGTTACGGCCATGAAGGGTTAAGCCTGAGTACCGGGCTTATTGGGGTAGAGGGGGTGGGTGAAGGGGGCAGTTTCCCCAGGGTGGGTGGTTAGGCCTACCAGGAAGGTTGCGGCAGGGGCTAACCCTTTCATTACCTTAGCCGTAGTAACCGCTATGGTAATTAAATGGTTAACCCCCCACTGCCCACCCAAGAGGCCAAAGCACCCACCCCGGGAAACAACCACCTTCACCCACCACCTCTACCCCCAAAAAACATTACAATAGAATACAAACACCAATACAATACATTGAACAACTATAAGAGCACGCAACGGCGTCAATACATTTGTTTTGATGCAACGTTGCGTCACTGTCGCCAGCACTATAAGCGTTACAGAAAGGTGCAACACGGTAGGATTCACACAGCGTGAGTCCCATTCAGATGCAGGAACCCCCGCTGTGTTAATCCCGATGGTCCATTAAGTCTCCTTACTAAGACTTCGCGAGCACAGATGAAGAAAACACAATGCCGCCGCAGATTTAGGTGTGGCAGCGCGACCAACCATAGTGCTGCATTTGTACAGCAAGATACATTTTAAAACGCAATTAGAACAAGGACTCAGCCTGTCGGTGATGTGTCAGTGAGAGGTCCACAGGTACTGTAAGTTGTATTCATCCAGGTTTGTAGTGTCTCCTTATAATCACTCTTACCCATCTGGTTAGGCTGGAGAGGCTGGCAGATCGCCACGTATGTTTGGCGGAGATCACACCGGTAGGTGCAAAGAGTGCACACAGATGATATCAGCTAGCACCGTCACAGGCTGGCGGTAGAGATGATATCATCTTCCCAACCTCGGCGGTCACAGCCAAAGTGCGTAAACGAAAATATGCTCCCAATTTATTTGGAGAAACAGAACTTTCAATAGCAGTGATAAGTCCAGTTGGCATTTGGGCAGTAAAGCAAACAAGAAATCTGACGCGTTTCGTGGTGACGTCTCCAGCCTCTTCATCAGGAAAGTCCTTGTTTTAATTGCGTTTCTCATTTTATCTTGATGCATGTCCAATACTTACCCCTTTTTATTCATATACAATTCTAGATATACTACAGTATGAGTGGCTGTGCACCCTTTTCTTCTTCTATTGTCTCTTATATATGTCGGCTCAATAACAGAAATCTAAGGAGATGCTGATTTGTGGAACTATTTCGCATTGAGCCAAATACTTTTTTTGTCTGGACTTCACACACCAGTGACTTACACATTTTGAGTGGGAACTTCTGTTCTCTGTAGAGTTCACTCACCATTAGGCTTTATATGAATAGTATCTCATCACTCACTATTGGATTTAGGTTTGGTAGCCTAGCAATAGGCCCTGTAAATACTGTTGTTAATTTTTGGAAAGTATTTTTCCTTCACATATTACAGAGATTCACATGTCTGTATAATAGGGCACCACTTTTCCACCACGCAGATTGGGGGCTGAGGACGCCTGAGGTGTATCCTTAAATTAATCCTGGTGGTGGAAGCATAATTGGGGCGTGATGGTTTTTAGGGAGTTATTGCTCATTTTTAGTGCCCTGGGGGGAGGTAAGTGAGTAAGCTGGATAGCTGGATCTTATTAACCCCTTTCACACACACACACACACACACACACACACACACACACACACACACACACACACACACACACACACACACACGCACGCGCGTACACGGTTAGAGTTGTACATTGTCACTTATTGCATCCTGCTCCACCTTTAACATGTTCCATCCTTGATGCCACATTAACCTTATTGACCAGGAGGGATTGATCTCCCTCCAACCATAAATACACTATGGATTTCCAGCCTCAGAAGGATGTTAATGGGCGGTTATCGCGTATTATTATTGACATGGTCACACGCCTGAGACAGGGAATATCATATTGGGAGCAACGTTTCATCAATAGGAACATGTGAGTGAGATCATCCTTGTAAGGCCCCGATGAGGTTTCCTTTACCCATTCACCGACTGACTCACTTTATATAAAGGTACAAACAGGTCATATGGTGCCATCTCATCCCCTATGCCTAATTATTATTATTATATACGATATATGCCAAATTGTATTATATAAGCCAACAGATACAGTAACAGTGTGAGGTGTTAGCCAAGTGGATCGGATTGACTGGTATATACTGGTAGAGAGCAGACAGGTCAGATACTGGTGGTAAAAGAATAATAGAATCAGTGAATATACTGTACGTGCCAGGTAACCAAACCCACATGGAACTGGTCTGGAATTTGGATGAAACAAATAGAGCATAGGAGCGCTCACAGTTTGAGTCCTCAGTGTGCGGATCCCATGCAGGAACAGAAAGTGAGACGGCCCTCCAGAAAGTGAGACGGTCCTCCAAAAAGTGAGACGGCTCTCCAGGAAGTGAGACGGCCCTCCAGGAATTGAGACGGCCCTCCAGGAAGTGAGACGGCCCTCCAGAAAGTGAGACAGCCCTCCAGAAAGTGAGACGGCCCTCCAGAAAGTGAGACGGCCCTCCAGAAAGTGAGACGGCCCTCTGGTGGACTTGTGTGGATAATAGTGCTGGGTTTTTGAAGGATCAATGTTTCGGTCTTACTGTACTCTGGATCTTTATCAAGTAGGACCTTCCAAAGTATGACCAAAATGTTCATCCTTCAATAAACCTGCACTATTAATCGCACAAGTCCAGTGGAGTGCTGTCTCATTTTCTTATTCCTGGAATGGACTGAGGACAGGTCTGATGGTGAGTGACATGCGTCTGCCTAATAATGGTACTGTCCTGTACAAGTTGAGTAGTGTAACAGGGACTTAACCCTGTTCATAAACTTACCTCTAATCCAGCAGTGTGCTGGTTAATTGCATACCAGCAATTAACCAACTCCACCTGGCTGATTAGAGCTCTCTCAGAAATAGCCTGTTCTGAGACAGGAAGGAGGATTCATTAGTCTCACAATTGGGGCTGACCCAGGAAGGACAGATGTCTTGAGCTGCAAAGAGACTTCAGGCTGACAGCAAGACAAAAGGGGACAAGATTTGTAAACCTGGATCCTGATATTGCTATAGAGCACAAGGAGAGTAGAGAGGACTTCCCCTACAGCTACAGATACATATAAGACTTTCCTATGGGACTGATATATCTGTATATATATTTGGGGCTGGTAATTAGCTTAGCTAACCCACCCAGTTAGAGAGGGCTGGACTACATGTGTAGATATTCTCCAAAGTGGAGTAGGTTTTCTTTTGCTTATTTTGAATGTTTTGCTGTGTTAAAGGGACAGGCGCAATAAAGCCTAATTTTAGTTTCACTCTAAACGGTCTCCATTGCGTACCTCTGCACACGTCTCTTACAAGTAGTATAACAAATATATAATGAAATTATAAACGTATTCCATTTAGTCTCTCTCTGTGCCTCTCTCAGCCTCTGTGTCAGCCTCTATTTCAACCTCTGCACCCGCTCCAAAACCCTCGCCTTGACACAGGCAGGGGAAGGGAGGAGCGGCTTTTTACTGTAGAATGGGGGAAATATCACCTCTAGTATTTATCAGCAATTTTGCTTATCGTGCTATTCACAAAAGTAGTAACATTACATTTTAACACAGCCACAGCAATATGGATCTAGAAATCCTGCCGTATTTTTGCTGGGAATATTACAAATGGTTGGCATCGTAGTACCAGCTTGTGAACGCTCACTGATTTAAACATCCGTGTCTCATTGACTTTATTACAGTCCCACTGATCCGGCCAATTCCATTCAAAAAAAAAAAAGCCATCTTACGATCTCTGATAAAAACAACACCTCGAATCCGGGAGATTTGGGAAGACGTTGAGGTCGATCCTTCTGTAATACGCAGGAGTTTGAGCGGGGCAGAGAATGGATTAGTTGGCAACCCCGGCCCTTGGAGTGGCTACCCAGGATGCAGCACAGGATAAAACCTGCTCTCTCTGCCGCGCAGCTGGAAGTGCTGCTGCAGACGCAGTCACTTTGTGCTGCCAGAGAATGTGTGAACAAGCTTCTGCTCCCACACCGTGTGAGATTCTAAGGAGTCTCACGCTGCAGAGGGGAGCTGTTTGAGAGGCACGGTTTTCTAGCCTAGCAACGTGCAAACCGCCCCCCTCCTCCCCATCCTCGCCTGCATGGGGATAATGGGGCTCGGGGTGAAAGGGGCTGCATTCTTTGAAGATCACAGAGTAATGGAGGCTGGTCCTGGCAGGGCTACAGAGAGGACAAAGTTGGAAGCCAAGTGCAGCATGTACAGTGTGGGGCAGGGCAAAATGTTATTAACCCATATGTTGCCGAAACGGAGAAGGGGATAAGCCTGTGCCTTACTATTTGGCACAGTTACTTAGTTTATTTATGATTTCGCATCGTTCCTTTAAATTCCAGTTTTTATGTGACTACTTAGGTACCTAAATATTCGGGGGTGGATATTGTTATTGTAATGCATTTGTTTATTTTTGATGCAGTAGATGTGGTGGGAATGATCTCCCCCCCACCCCCCGTTTCTCCTCCTGTTTCTTTTGGGGTTTCTAAAAACTAGTTAAATATAATAATAATAATAATAATATAAGCTGTAATAATTACTGCAACGTTTGACATGTTCTCTTGCATTGTTTTGAGTTACTCATGAGATTGTGACCATCGTATACAGGAGCAGTTTTATATATGAAACACGTGCAATGAAATGAAAAATTCGTCAACAATATATTTTAATGAGAAGTATGCAAAAGTTACACCTACAACTTATGCAGTGATCTCTCTCTACGCTTCAGATAAGTCCGTCAGGTCTGAGGCCTTAACCCATGGGTAACAAATGAACAAAAGGAGGAATAAACCTCAAAAGCTGATGCTCGATTAATAGCAATAAAAAGCCGTATAATGACATGTAAGGAATCTTCTTACGTAATTCCCATGGGTTGTGACAGCTTGGAAAAGGGTATATTAACCCATGTAAGTTACTTCAAGTCCGCGTGCATCAATGGTCTCACCCAGGGTGGGGGCTAGTAAGCAATAAATCGGACCGGAATATCAATGAGACCGCCGTGAGGCGTATCCACAAAGTAGATTCTGAGCCCAAATAAGCTTCCCTCTCAACACCCTGTGTCCCACACTGAACGGATCAGCTGGCAGGTACTCACGAAATGTTCTCCATGTCCGCCAAGTGTTGCTGATAGCTGGAAGACAAAGCCCCGATCCAGCGCTGTGACGGCGTGCTCCAGCAGGTAGCTGAAATCAAACGCTGTGAAAGAGGCGGTCACTGCTCGCCGATCCGAAGAAGGAACCAAGCGCAAATAAAAATAAAAAGTTATTTATTCATCTAAAAATAGGCATACATAGAGCCAGGGACTATGTTAACCCGTGGGTAGGCAACTCCAGACCTCAAGGGCCACCATCAGGTCAGATTTTCAGGATGTCCCTACTTCAGCACAGGTGGCTCAATCAGTGGCTCAGTCTTTGACTAAGCCACCTGTGCTGAAGCAGGGATATCCTGGAAACCTGCCCTGTTGGTGACCCTTGAGGACTGGAGTTGCCTGCCTCTGCTTCTAAGAGATCCAAGCCAAATGTGAGAAGCGCTCAGCAAGCCCCAGACATACTACATGTTGCGGATGCAAAACTGAAACAGCCGCACAGTTTTGCTCTGTGTTTTGGAGCAAATTGCACCATCTTGATAGACATCCTCCAGGGAGAGGGCTTGTTCTACCCATTCCTCGCCTCACTGAGGGGGTGCGGCCCGAATTTCAGACTCCTCGGCTCATGTGGAAACAAGAACCAGCGACCACCGGAGGTTAATGTAAGAGTCTGGTGCTGGCTGCAGAGAAGGGAGAACATGTGTTTACTGTACTGTATGTGTCGTGGAATATCGCACATTTCCTATACAGTATGTAGTGGCACCTTCTTGTCACCTAATCCAAAGTGAGCTGCTAATTTGTGAAAATAACTGCGCTAATTGTTACTTCTGTGGTTTAGTCTTTGGCACCAACAGGGGAGGGGAGCAATATCTGTGCTGCCAGAGTCTCGACACGGCAGAATACAAGAGTTTTACTCTTCCCGGCATAGCAAGATAATTCTACACAACTTCGCTGTCACCTAAAACACTGATGTGAACAACAAAAACATACAACCCCCACACTCTGCTCAAGTAGTAATGTTACAGGTTTAAAGTCCATGTAATAATAATAGCATGTTCTTGTATAGCGCTGCTAGTTTTATGTAGCTTTACAGAGACATTTTGCAGGCACAGGTCCCTGCCCCGTGGAGCTTACAATCTGTGTTTTTGGTGCCTGAAGCACAGGGAGATAAAGTGACTTGCCCAAAGTCACAGGGAGCCGATACGGGGAATTGAATCAGGTTCCCCTGCTTCAAACTCAGTGCCAGTCAGTTTCTTTACTCACTGAGCCGGTCCTTCTCCCTTCATATGATTGTAAAAAGGTCTAGTGCTTGATCCTCCAAGGGGCTGGGTTCCTCAGCTCTGTAGGGCCATACAAGGGACCACCACATGTACCTAAAAAGACCATAAAATATAATTTATGAGCCATTACATCCCCCAATTATCACTGACATCTAGCGTAAAAACAATGTGCTCAGCCCGGAGGCGAGAGACAGACGAGCCGAGCTCCACGGAGTATATTCACCTCTATCCGGATCAGTTGTGGAACGGATGGTCCCCAGGGCAGCTAACTCCTTACAGTCCTGCTATCGCCAACATGCTGCAAGGCGCTGAGCGCTCACCACTGAAGGGTGGTGCTGGGCTAGTTTGGAGGAGACGTGTGACATATAGACGGTGCAAATCTGGAAGCGACTGGAGCGTGGGCGTGGGCACGAACGCTCAGCGCCTTGCAGCATGTTGGCGATAGCAGGACTGTAAGGAGTTAGCTGCCC
This sequence comes from Ascaphus truei, assembly GCF_040206685.1. NCBI lineage: Eukaryota > Metazoa > Chordata > Amphibia > Anura > Ascaphidae > Ascaphus > Ascaphus truei. The sequence goes on from NC_134486.1 coordinate 414,667,692, forward strand.
TGGGGACCATCCGTTCCACAACTGATCCGGATAGAGGTGAATATACTCCGTGGAGCTCGGCTCGTCTGTCTCTCGCCTCCGGGCTGAGCACATTGTTTTTACGCTAGATGTCAGTGATAATTGGGGGATGTTATGGTTCATAAATGATATTTTCTATTTTTACAAACAGAAAGCTGTGCTTGCCCTCTTTTTGTCTTGTTTGGTATTGTGTACAATAGGTGGTGTATATAACTTCAGTATAACTGCATGCAGCGTGAATAGGAAAATACCTACATTACTACGGTTGTGTTTAATTCTCTTTCCCTTCACACATTCTGTGTGTGTGTGTGTGTGTGTCTCTCCCTCTCTCTGTCATACAATACACCGACAAGTACGATATCACAGAGTTAATGATGCATCAATTTCCAATCAAGTGAAGAGAACTTCAACACATCATTGCCTGTGTTTTACCCTCTTCTAGCGATACCGAACAAGGCCCCGTCTCCCTCAGACTCTCATCCCCTCATACACAACAAAAGAGAAAAATGCAGCTGCTGTTGTTTTCAGTGGCAACTTAAAGCTGCAGACAAAGCAATATCCTACATATGGTTTTCTTTTAATAAATCAGTTCTGCACTATGAGAAAATACTTGAAGCATTTTTTTAACATCAACTCTGAATGACATTTTTAATGTATTATAATGTAACAAGCATTTTATTGTTTCTAAAGCAACCATTTACAAAGTCACATCCCCTTCCTCTTCTGAAACAGGCTGTGGCACACCCCTTTTTGAGCCGTGCCCTCTCTCTAGTGCCTGGTCACATGATCTTCCCCAGAGAACTTTGCATCTTTGGTCCTCTTCTGCTGCACTGACGGTCATTTAATGAACCCTCGAGCCAAATCTTCGCCGATCGATCACAGGAGAACGGATCGATTGTCAATTTAGCTAATTACTTATCATTGTGTGGTTTGTACTGATGCTCATATTAAAGGGGGAAATAAAATTTTAAAAAATCGGCAGCTCGGACGGCTGCTTTGGACAGTGACGTGCTCCGCTAGAATTTATTTCCACTGTGAACAGAGGGATCCCCTATGTCTCCTCACACCTCTCGTTCTTCGCCTGCAAGGATTGGGATTCTTCACTGGTCTCTTTGAGCTCTGCCGATTGGACAGACAGTAAGGGCTCGGTCACCCGCCGGAGACTCATAATCCCAACCCTACTATTCCCTGGCTCACCCGCCGGAGACTTACAATCCCAACCCTACTATTCCCTGGCTCACCCGCCGGAGACTCACAATCCCAACCCTACTATTCGCTGGCTCACCCGCCGGAGACTCACAATCCCAACCCTACTATTCCCTGGCTCACTCGCTGGAGACTCACAATCCCAAACCTACTATTCCCTGGCTCACTCGCTGGAGACTCACAATCCCAACCCTACTATTCCCTGGCTCACCCGCCGGAGACTCACAATCCCATCCCGACTATTCCCTGGCTCACCCGCCGGAGGCTCTCAATCCCAACCCTTCTATTCCCTGGCTCACCCGCCGGATACTCACAATCCCAACCCTACTATTCTCTGTCTCACCCGCCGTAGATTTACAATCCCAACCCTACTATTCCCTGGCTCACCCGCCAGAGACTCACAATCCCAACCCTACTGTTCCCTGGCTCACCCGCCAGAGACTCACTATCAAAACCCTACTATTCCCTGGCTCACCCGCTGGAGACTCACAATCCTAACCCTACCATTCCCTGGCTCACCCGCCGGAGACTCACAATCCCAACCCTACTATTCCCTGGCCCACCCGCCGGAGACTCACAATCCCAACCCTACTATTCCCTGGCTCACCCGCCGGAGACTCACAATCCCAACCCTACTATTCCCTGGCTCACCCGCCGGAGACTCACAATCCCAACCCTACTATTCCCTGGCTCACCCGCCGGAGACTCACAATCCCAACCCTACTATTCCCTGGCTCACCCGCCGGAGACTCACAATCCCAACCCTACTATTCCCTGGCTCACCCGCCGGAGACTCATAATCCCAACCCTACTATTCCCTGGCTCACTCGCCGGAGACTCATAATCCCAACCCTACTATTCCCTGGCTCACCCGCCGGAGACTCACAATCCCAACCCTACTATTCCCTGGCTCACCCGCCGGAGACGCACAATCCCAACCCGACTATTCCCTGGCTCACCCGCCGGAGACTCACAATCCCAACCCTACTATTCCCTGGCTCACCCGCCGGAGACTCACAATCCCAACCCTACTATTCCCTGGCTCACTCACTGGAGACTCACAATCCCAACCCTACTATTCCCTGGCTCACCCGCCAGAGACTCACAATCCCAACCCTACTATTCCCTGGCTCACCCGCCGGAGACTCACAATCCCAACCCTACTATTCCCTGGCTCACCCGCCGGAGACTCACAATCCCAACCCTACTATTCCCTGGCTCACCCGCCAGAGACTCACAATCCCAACCCTACTATTCCCTGGCTCACCCGCCGGAGACTCACAATCCCAACCCTACTATTCCCTGGCTCACCCGCCAGAGACTCACAATCCCAACCCTACTATTCCCTGGCTCACCCGCCGGAGACTCACAATCCCAACCCTACTATTCCCTGGCTCACCTGCTGGAGACTCACAATCCCAACCTTACTATTCCCTGGCTCACCCGCCGAGACTCACAATCCCAACCCTACTATTCCCTGGCTCACCCGCCGGAGACTCACAATCCCAACCCTACTGTTCCCTGGCTCACCCGCCAGAGACTCACAATCCCAACCCTACTGTTCCCTGGCTCACCCGCCAGAGACTCACTATCAAAACCCTACTATTCCCTGGCTCACCCGCCGGAGACTCACAATCCTAACCCTACCATTCCCTGGCTCACCCGCCGGAGACTCACAATCCCAACCCTACTATTCCCTGGCCCACCCGCCGGAGACTCACAATCCCAACCCTACTATTCCCTGGCTCACCCGCCGGAGACTCACAATCCCAACCCTACTATTACCTGGCTCACCCGCCGGAGACTCACAATCCCAACCCTACTATTCCCTGGCTCACCCGCCGGAGACTCACAATCCCAACCCTACTATTCCCTGGCTCACCCGCCGGAGACTCACAATCCCAACCCTACTATTCCCTGGCTCACCCGCCAGAGACTCATAATCCCAACCCTACTATTCCCTGGCTCACTCGCCGGAGACTCATAATCCCAACCCTACTATTCCCTGGCTCACCCGCCGGAGACTCACAATCCCAACCCTACTATTCCCTGGCTCACCCGCCGGAGACTCACAATCCCAACCCGACTATTCCCTGGCTCACCCGCCGGAGACTCACAATCCCAACCCTACTATTCCCTGGCTCACCCGCCGGAGACTCACAATCCCAACCCTACTATTCCCTGGCTCACTCACTGGAGACTCACAATCCCAACCCTACTATTCCCTGGCTCACCCGCCAGAGACTCACAATCCCAACCCTACTATTCCCTGGCTCACCCGCCGGAGACTCACAATCCCAACCCTACTATTCCCTGGCTCACCCGCCGGAGACTCACAATCCCAACCCTACTATTCCCTGGCTCACCCGCCAGAGACTCACAATCCCAACCCTACTATTCCCTGGCTCACCCGCCGGAGACTCACAATCCCAACCCTACTATTCCCTGGCTCACCCGCCAGAGACTCACAATCCCAACCCTACTATTCCCTGGCTCACCCGCCGGAGACTCACAATCCCAACCCTACTATTCCCTGGCTCACCTGCTGGAGACTCACAATCCCAACCTTACTATTCCCTGGCTCACCCGCCGAGACTCACAATCCCAACCCTACTATTCCCTGGCTCACCCGCCGGAGACTCACAATCCCAACCCGACTATCCCCTGGCTCACTCGCCCGCTCGTTTCCATCGGCCGGCGTTTGTGACGGCAGAACACACCACAGTTAACCCTTTCGCTGCCAGAGGGGGTCAGTGAACTGCAGATGTTTTGTTGAAGGAATGCACCTGTGGGAATAGACCCTTCTGTGCGATAGTGATTGGCATGTTTATGTCACACCCCGGCTCAGCATTAATGAAAGTCCAATGGTGGAATGGCTACTTTCCCGGTGTTGCCGTAATGTCTCAGAGCCTGTGAAGCCGATGGAGGTCAATGCTTTCTTACTTTTGGAAGGGAACTGACGAGCGGTGGCAGATTTTCCATTAGGCCGAGCCCAGGGCGACAAAAATTGTCCGCCCCCCACCTACATTTGCAGCGGCTCTCGGGCCTATCGAGTCACTGCCGGGCACCTCCTCTCTGTCTCTTTTCTGCCGCCCGCGTCTTCCTTTCGATTCGCAGCGTCAAATGACGCCGCGGGCGTCACCACAGTGGCGTCACACAGCGTCTCGTTGCCGTGGCAATGTGGCGCCGCAGCGTCAAAATGCCGTGAGGATGTTGCGTTTCCACGGTAACGAGACACGGTGCGACGTCACTTTGGAGATGCCCGCGGCAGACATTCGACGCTGCGAATCGGAAGGAGGAAGAGGGCGGCAGAAAGGAGGCCGCCGGCACATGTAAGTGCGTAGGGGCGGCGGATCTCGGAATCGCGCTTTGTGTAGTCACACTGGCAGAATGTAGGGCCATATGTTCCACCATCCGACCACGTGTTCCCGGTGTGGCTTGTACCGTGCGCTAGGACATGCATGTCACAGAATAGATAAAGAGAACAGGATTCCCCAACAATGCAGCAGCGTTCTGCTTGCAGTGGCTTTTGAAGTCAGAGTCCACGTTTTATTTTGGAACAGTGGACCGTGCCACGTGTAGGGTCCAGATCGGACCTTGTATCCGGAACAGAAATGTGGCACTGTTCCAGAAATAATTGGAATCCGACTCAAAAGAACGTGCAAGTACAGTACACACATATTGTGTTACATATTGTGTTGCATATTGTGTTGCATATTGTGTTGCATATTGTGTTGCATATTGTGTTGCATATTGTGTTGCATATTGTGTTGCATATTGTGTTGCATATTGTGTTGCATATTGTGTTACATATTGTGTTACATACAGGATATCTTCCGCTGTGAAATGATTTCCTCCCTGTTTCCCCCTTGTTTATAAATCACAGCAGCACACGAGTACCTCCGCTGGCTGATACTATGCATCTCAGATGCACTTATCTGGGCCCCTTGCAGACGCACTTACCGGGCCACTCTCCTACTGTCTCTGCATGCTCCCGCTAGTTACCACTTAGATTGTAAGCTCTTCGGGGCAGGGACTCCTGTTCTTAATGTTTACCTTTATGTATGAAGCGCTTATTCCCTCTATGTCACGTGTGTTACTGCTGCAAAGTGCTGTGTACACGGATCACGTCATATAAATAAAGATATACATACACACAGATCAGTATGACTGAGCCACCTGTGCTGAAGCAGGGGTATGCTTAAAATCTGACCTGTTGTGGGGGGGTCTTGAGGACTGATGTTGAGAACCCCTGCCTTGATCCTTTGCAATTCATTGCGGGCCGCTCTGGCAGTGAAGGGGTCAATATGGTTTAATTCTAATAATTTAAGGGAAAAAATGGTGTGCTTGGAAATGGGAAGCACACATATGGCCTTTATCACGTGCTTTTGTGAGTGACCCCACTCTAGTGCGTGTTTCATAACTAGGAATGTGTGGGGGTTTTTATTCATTGTGCTGCTCATCCGAGTTACACAGCTGTGCATTGTGAGCAAAAAGCATGTCTGATCATCACCTCGGACCCCCGAACTGCCCCACGAATGTGAAAAAACTACAAGCAAGAGGGGGGAGTGCAGGGAAGGAGAGAGGGAGAGACAGTAAGGGGGGAGTGCAAGGAGAGAGCGAGGGAGAGACAGCAAGGGGGGAGTGCAGGGAGAGAGGGAGAGACAGCAAGGGGGGAGTGCAGGGAGAGAGGGAGAGACAGTAAGAGGGGAGTGCAAGGAGAGAGCGAGGGAGAGACAGCAAGGGGGGAGTGCAGGGAGAGACAGCAAGGGGGGAGTGCAGGGAGAGAGGGAGAGACAGCAAGGGGGGAGTGCAAGGAGAGAGCGAGGGAGAGGCAGCAAGGGGGGAGTGCAATGTGAGAGCGAGGGAGAGACAGCAAGGGGGGAGTGCAGGGAGAGAGGGAGAGACAGCAAGGGGGGCGTGCAGGGAGAGAGGGAGAGACAGCAAGGGGGGAGTGCAGGGAGAGAGGGAGAGACAGCAAGGGGGGAGTGCAGGGAAGGAGAGAGGGGGAGACAGCAAGGGGGGAGTGCAGGGAAGGAGAGAGGGAGAGACAGCAAGGGGGGAGTGCAGGGAAGGAGAGAGGGGGAGACAGTAAGGGGGGAGTGCAGGGAGAGAGCGAGGGAGAGGCAGCAAGGGGGGGAGTGCAGGGAAGGAGAGAGGGAGAGACAGCAAGGGGGGAGTGCAGGGAGAGAGGTAAAGACAGCAAGGGGGGAGTGCAGGGAGAGAGGGAGAGACAGCAAGGGGGGAGTGCAGGGAGAGAGGGAGAGACAGCAAGGGGGAGTGAAAGGAGAGAGCGAGGGAGAGACAGCAAGGGGGAGTGCAGGGAGAGAGCGAGGGAGAGACAGCAAGGGAGGAGTGCAGGGAGAGAGGGAGAGACAGCAAGGGGGAGTGAAAGGAGAGAGCAAGGGAGAGACAGCAAGGGGGGGGTGCAAGGAGAGCGCGAGGAAGAGACAGCAAGGGGGGAGTGCAGGGAGAGAAGGAGAGACAGCAAGGGAGGAGTGCAAGGAGAGAGAGGGAGAGACAGCAAGGGGGAGTGCAGGGAGAGAGGGAGAGACAGCAAGGGGGGAGAGCAAAGAAAGAGGGAGAGGCAGCAAGAGGAGGGAGTGCAAGGAGAGCGAGAGGGAGAGGCAGGAAGAGGGGGAGTGCAAGGAGAGTGCGAGGGAGAAGCAGCAAGAGGGGGGAGTACAAGGAGAGCACGAGGGAGAGGCAGCAAGGGGAGAGTGAGGGAGAGACAGCAAGGGGAGAGCGAGGGAGAGACAGCAAGGGGGGAGTGCAAGGAGGGAGAGACAGCAAGGGGGGAGTGCAGGGAGAGAGGGAGAGACAGCAAGGGGGGAGTGCAGGGAGAGAGAGAGGGAGAGACAGCAAGGGGGGAGTGCATGGAGAGAGTGAGGGAGAGACAGCAAGGGGGGAGTGCAGGGAGAGCGGGAGAGACAGCAAGGGGGGAGTGCAAGGAGAGAGAGGGAGAGGCAGCAAGGGGGGTGTAGGGAGAGAGGTAGAGACAGCAAGGGGGGAGTGCAAAGAAAGAGGGAGAGGCAGCAAGAGGAGGGAGTACAAGGAGAGCGCGAGGGAGAGACAGCAAGAGGGGGGAGTACAAGGAGAGCGCGAGAGAGAGGCAGCAAGAGGGGGGAGTGCAAGGAGAGTGCAAGGGAGAGACAGCAAGAGGGGGAGTGCAAGGAGAGAGGAAGGGAGAGACAGCAAGAGGAGGGAGTGCAAGGAGTGAGCGAGGGAGAGACAGCAAGAGGGGGACTGCAAGAAAGAGGGAGAGGCAGCAAAAGGGGGGAGTGCAAGGAGAGAGCGAGGGAGAGACAGCAAGAGGGGGGAGTGCAAGGAGAGAGCGAGGGAGAGACAGCAAGTTGGGGGAGTGACAGGAGAGGGCAAGGGATAGACTGCAAGAGGGGGGAAGTGCAAGGAGAGAGGGAGGGAGAAACAGCAAGAGGGGGGAGTGCAAGGAGGGAGCAAAAGAGAGACAGCAAGTTAGGGGAATTCAAGGAGAGAGTAAAGGAGAGACAGCAAGAGGGGGGGAGTGCAAGCAGAGAGAGGGAGAGAAGTGACTGTTAGGGCAGAGAGTGTGAGAGAAGTGACTGTTAGGTTAAAGAAATCATGAGAAGTGACTGTTAGGGCAGAGAGAGGGAGAGAAGTGACTGTTAGGGCAGAGAGAGCGAGAGAAGTGACTGTTAGGGCAGAGAGAGTGAGAGAAGTGACTGTTAGGGCAGAGAGAGGGAGATAAGTGACTGTTAGGGCAGAGAGAGCGAGAGAAGTGACTGTTAGGGCAGAGAGAATGTGAGAAGTGACTGTTAGGGCAGAGAGAGGGAGAGAAGTGACTGTTAGGGCAGACAGAGCGAGAGAAGTGACTGTTAGGGCAGAGAGAGCGAGAGAAGTGACTGTTAGGGCAGAGAGAGCAAGAGAAGTGACTGTTAGGGCAGACAGAGTGAGAGAAGTGACTTTTAGGGCAGAGAGAGCGTGAGAAGTGACTGTTAGGGCAGAGAGAGCAAGAGAAGTGACTTCTAGGGCAGAGAGCGCGCAAGGGAAGTGACTGTTAGGGCAGAGAGAGAGAGGGAAGTGACTGTTAGGGCAGAGAGAGCGTGAGAAGTGACTGTTAGGGCAGAGAGAGAGAGTTGTACAGGCTATAGAGGGTCAGTAATGACCTGAAGGATATTTCTGTGGTATATGGAGGGGTGTTAGGGATAAGGACTAATACTGCTTATCAGCGTAGAGCAGCTGTGGGTTTAGTTAGAGGCTCCCAATGACTGCTCCATTCTCTAAGGACAAGAAGTTCTAAGGTGGCTACTTATTAATGTAAAGAGAAGTGCGAGTGCAAAACTAAATCATGCACAAATTACCCTCATTATTACACCATATTGTGGGCTTTACTTCCAGCTGTAACACCAGCGTGTTAATTAGATGCAGATAATATGGGAGGGGAGTGTTTAATGCAGATCCTTCCTTGGAGCAGTAATTAAGAGCAGTTTATAGTAATTATGAAAAAAGAAAAAATTGTGTGTGGTGCTCTCAAGACAATCCGTGTTGTAAAGCAATATAGATTTAGATGGAGCCAATTTATGTTGCATTATACTATTTGTGATTAGATTTTATTTGTTATCACATGTATTTGCTCCACTAATACCCTTACAATACTATACAACTAACAATGAGGACCTTGGTTATCTGATATCTTAGGTTGTTATTCATTAATTGTTTTTAATCCCATTTTTATTTGTTTTATTTGTATTCATGCATTCCCTCGTTGAGAGTGTTTTTTTATTATTAATAAAGTTTTTTTGTTTTGAAATGTGTACACCACGTTGCTTAGTTACACAATGCGTTTTGACCTCCTTGGTCACGTGTAAGTCTACGGAGTGACGTCAAGCGTTCTAACATCAGGGAATAGGAAGCACTGGCTGCGGGTGTGCTTGTCTTACACACAAACCGTGCCCCTCCTACCCTTGTGCGCAGTGACGTCGCGCCAGGTTACTTACTATGCGGCGTGGCTAAGAGACCTGACGGGCTCACATCACGAGTCAGGTGTCACGTACCCGCACCATGTGACGTACCCGGAAGTGTCTGTAACTGGCCCATGCGATCGAGTGGTAAGTATAAATTGCACTTTGTATGTCATTGTTGTATTCACCTTGATAAAGGACTGTAGAGGTCCGAAACGCGTTGGTGTGTTTTGTAACCTTTTCCTGATCCATTAAATAGCTTTATTTGGGAACGTACTCCTGTTTTTTCATTGCTGTTTTTACAGCTGGATATTAGTGCTTCGTTTTTTCTCCCTTCATCTTTGCCTATAGTAATTATGAGGTGAGGTTTTGTGCATGTTAAGATTTGCAGGATTCCTGCTTTTTCAGGAGGTATTACTTCACCATCAGGACGGTAAATTAAATATTATAAAACCAGGGAAAACTTAAAAAATAGTTTGCATGTATAATTTGTCTGCAAATGGGGTTTATCTGGGGTTTGTATTTAATGATGGTATGGAGAAAGTGAGAGAGTGAGAGTGTTATGTCTGGAAATAATTGGACACTGACACAATTTTCATAATTTTGCCTCTGTGCGCCACCACAGTGAATTTGAAATGAAACAACCGAGATGCAATAGAAGTGCAGAATTTCAGCTTTAATTCAAGGCCTTGAACAAAAATATTGTATGAAATGTTTAGAAATTGCAAACATTTTCATGCACAGTCCCATTATTTCAGGGGCTCAAACGTAATTGGACAAATTAACACAATCATAAATAAAATGTTCATTTTTAATACTTTGTCGAGAATCCTTAGCAGGCAATGATTGCTTGAAGTCTGGAACGCATGGACATCACCAAACGCTGGATTTCCTCCTTTGTCAGGTCTTTACTGCAGCTTTCTTCAGTTGTTGTTTGTTCGTGGGTCTTTCTGCCTTAAGTTTTGTCTTCAGCAAGTGAAATGCATGTTCGATCGGGTTGAGATCAGGTGATTGACTCGGCCATTGTAGAATATTCCACTACTTTGCCTTAAAAAACTCCTGGGTTGCTTTCGCAGTATGTTTTGGGTCATTGTCCATCTGTAAAGTGAAGCACCGTCCAATCAACTTTGCTGAATTTGGCTGAATCTGAGCAGACAATATATCCCTATACACTTCAGAATTTATCGGGCTGCTTCTGTCTTCTGTCACATCATCAATAAACACTAGTGACCCAGTGCCATTGTAAGCCATGCATGCCCATGCCATCACACTGCCTCCACCTTGTTTTACAGATGATGTGGTATGCTTCGGATCATGAGCCGTTCCAAACCTTCTCCATACTTTTTTTTCCCCATCATTCTGGTTGATCTTAGTTTCATCTGTCCAAAGAATGCTGTTCCAGAACTGGGCTGGCTTTTTTAGATACTGTTTGGCAAAGTCTAATCTGGCCTTTCTATTCTTGAGGCTTATGAATGGTTTGCACCTTATGGTGAACCCTCTGTATTTGCTCTCGTGAAGTCTTCTCTGTATGGAAGACTTGGATAATGATATGCCTAGCTCCTGGAGAGTGTTCTTTAGTTGGCTGGATGTTGTAAGGGGTTTTTCTTTACCATGGAAAGGATCCTATGATCATCCACCACTGTTGTGTTCCGCGGACGTCCAGACCTTTTTACATAGTTACATAGTTACATAGTAGATGAGGTTGAAAAAAGACTTCCGTCCATCAAGTTCAATCTATGCTAAATTTAGACAACAGATACTTTATCCTATATCTATACTTATTGATCCAGAGGAAGGCGAGTTGCAAAGCTCACCAGTGCCTTCTTTTTTTCTCAGAATGTACAAAACTGTTGATTTGGCCGCTCCTAATGTTCCTGCTATCTCTCTGATGGATTTTCTTTTTTTTTGGAGCCTAAGGATGCCCTGTTTCACTTGCATTGAGAGCTCCTTTGACCGCATGTTTTGGGTTCACAGCAACAGCTTCCAAATGCGAATGCCACACCTGGAATCAACTCCAGACCTTTTACCTGCTTAATTGATGATGAAATAACGAAGGAATAGCCCACACCTGTCCACGAAACAGCTTTTGAGTCAATTGTCCAATTACTTTTGGTCGCTTGAAAAAGAGGGGGCGACATATTAAAGAGATGTAATTCCTAAACCCTTCCTCCAATTTGGATGTGAATACCCTCACATTAAAGCGGATAGACTGCACTTTAAGTCCATATTCATTATTTAACTGTAGCATGAATTTATTTTGGTACGCAGCCAAAATAACAAATCTTGTATCAGAGAGAGAGAGAGAGAGTGTGTGTGAGAAAGAGTGTGAGAGAGAGAGTGTGAGAGAGGGTGTGTGTGAGAGAGAGTGTGTGAGAGAGAGAGAGAGAGAGTGAGAGAGAGAGTGAGAGAGAGAGAGAGAGAGAGAGAGTGTGAGAGAGAGAGAGTGTGAGAGAGAGAGAGAGAGTGTAAGAGAGAGAGTGTGTGAGAGAGAGAGAGTGTCATGGCTGGTTCCTGGCTACCATTCTGACCTCACTGGCCTGCAAGTCCTGGTAAGAGCAGGCATTGCCAGTACCAATCATGGTTTTTCCCCCACACAGGCAGTCCCTTGAGTGACAGGGGAGGAGGTGTGACTAGGTCTGTGTTCTGCCCAATCCTGGGTTCAGAAGCCTGTCCTGCAGACAGAGTTGGTTGATAAAAGTCCCAGCAATGCATTGCTCTGTAATGGCTGACCACTCTAGTAGAGAGACTCATATGGGATGACATATATTGCTGCTGCTTTTCATCCCGTCAGGTCACGCCCAGTTAGCATAAAACACTATTTAATCTGGAGCATATCCCACAGCTCGTTAGCTGGTTGGATACGCATGGCTCGTTGCATTATATTATAATTAATGTTAATTCCTGTGTGTCTTTGTTATGCAGAATATCTGTGTGGTTGCTTTGTACTTGAAGGGGAATTAATTTGTTTTTAGCCACCACAGCACTGAAGAGGTTAATTCTTGTACCTGGGGAATGAATCCTAGAATTCGCCCTAGGTAGGAACGTGCTGCAGCATATAGTGATAATGAGAATGCTACGCACAGAAGACGCGCAGACATTAAAGGGACTTGCAAGAAATAACCCCGTCACTGCCAGGGGGCAGGCAAAGCATTGCCTTTGTGTCAGGGTTTGCTCTGCAATGCTTTGCAGGCCCGTTGGCAGTGAACGGGTTAAGTGAATTTATCTGTGTGTTAAGGTAAATATCTCGCTGGTTGCGTTCAGCTGCATCGCATGTAAGACGCTGGTTAATCCACTGACCGGGATTGTGTGTCCGTGGGTCAGAGGGTCAGAGGGTCCTGTGCTCAGACAGAGAGGCCAGGATTGTGTGTCCGTGGGTCAGAGGGTCAGAGGGTCCTGTGCACGGACAGAGAGGTCAGGATTGTGTGTCCGTGGGTCAGAGGGTCAGAGGGTCCTGTGCACGGACAGAGAGGTCAGGATTGTGTGTCCGTGTCTGAGGTGGGTCAGAGGGTCAGAGGGTCAGAGGGTCCTGAGCGCGGACAGAGAGGTCAGGATTGTGTTTCCGTGTCTGAGGTGGGTCAAAGGGTCCTGAGGGCGGACAGAGGGGTCAGGATTGTGTTTCCGTGTCTGAGGTGGGTCAGAGTGTCCTGAGTGCGGACAGAGAGGTCAGGATTGTGTGTCCGTGTCTGAGGTGGGTCAGAGGGTCCTGAGCGCGGACAGAGAGGTCAGGATTGTGTGTCCGTGTCTGAGGTGGATCAGATGGTCCTGAGTGCGGACAGAGAGGTCAGGATTGTGTGTCCGTGTCTGAGGTGGGTCAGATGGTCCTGAGTGCGGACAGAGAGGTCAGGATTGTGTGTCCGTGTCTGAGGTGGGTCAGAGGGTCAGAGGGTCCTGAGTGCGGACAGAGAGGTCAGGATTGTGTGTCCGTGTCTGAGGTGGGTCAGAGGGTCCTGAGTGCGGACAGAGAGGTCAGGATTGTGTGTCCATGTCTGAGGTGGGTCAGAGGGTCCTGAGCGCGGACAGATAGTTCAGGATTGGCTGTGAGGCGGAATTATTATTTTGGAAACGGCTGACAGAATGGAAATACACATTGCTACTTAGCTGCTCTTCTACGTGGTCAGACAATAACATCGCCATACTTGGTAGTAACCCTTTTGCAAAGCGATGGAGTCCCTTCTGGCTGTGGAAGGGTTAAATGGCCCCATACTTTTATAGTGAGCATTTGAGACTAGTGGTCAAAGACTGGTCCTCTGATTGAGCCAACTGTGCTGAAGCTGGGATATCCTGAGAAACCTGACCTGTTGGGGAGGGGGGCTTGAGTAATGGAGTTGAGCATCCCTTGTTCTAAAGCAGTGACCGCTCCTGGCCCCCACTGGATCCCTGTAGTATTCTGTAATCCCCCCCTAACTTTCCAAATACATAGGGACAGATACCAAAGCTCAGATAAATCCGGCTCACAACGGGGACGTATCTACATTTTGGAAGAGACCTTCTGGTCCCTGAGTGGGACACCTATCCTCACCGCTAATTGTATGCAAAAGCAGCGTCCGTTGTGCATCTCATTAGCATACGCGAACGGCGCGTTATTGTAGCATAATATCGCGGAACATTCCAATAACGTTTGTCTGCACTTACTCCGATCGAGACCCTGAAATCCGTCTTCAGCTCAAGTTGAGACAGAGAGGACAGGAAAATAATGCCAGTTCATACCTAGCTGTATAGCTGGGGTGATGCTATAGGTAATGCTGCACTCTTCGCTAGAGAAAACATACCGTCATGTGATGTTGTCTTTTGAAGATATGCACAGAGGTGGGAACATTTTCGACTGACTGCCCCACACCTCTGGAATGCCCTTTCCCTCAATACCTGACTAGCACCCTCTCTACCCACCTTTAAGACCCACCTTAAAACACATCTGCTTAACGAAGCATATGAGTATCTCCGTGGCTGATACTTTACACCTCATACATTAACCTTGGCTCCCTGCAGACGCACTTACCAGAACGCCCTCCTACTGTCTCTGTACATTCTTCCTACCAACCAATTAGATTGTAAGCTCTTCGGAGCAGGGACTCCTCTTCCTAATTGTTACTTTTATGTCTGAAGCACTTCTTCCCTTTATGTGTTATTTGTATTATTTGTTATTTACAGGTGTCACGGGAGACTCCTGTGGCGGGTAGGATCTCGGTGGCCGGAACAGCACGAGCGTAGTAGGGGTCACAAGCAGAGGTCCGAGGCAGGCGGCAGGCAGCGAAGTCAGGTACAAGCAGGGGTCCGAGGCAGGCGGCAGGCAGCGAAGTTAGGTACAAGCAGAGGTCGGCAACGAGGAGACTGGAACAGGACAGGCGGGGCAGGACAGGGACTAAGAACAGGGAGCAGGGACTGAGACCGGGGAGCAGGAATAACCAGGGACAAGCCAGATTACTAGCAAGGGCTTTTACTGTGAGCAGACTCAAATACAGGTACAGGTACAGGAAACAGGTCAGGATCAAAGACAGGCATGAGCATACTGTAGGAGTCTGACTAGCAAGCAAAGGCAAAAGCAACAGACAGGAAGCAAGCTATAAAGGACAGAGACAGGAGCAACAAGAAGACAGACAGAGGAACCCAGAGCCAACAGAAGACAGCAGCACACCCAGTGGACAAGGAAGCTATGGCTAGGCAGGAGGTCTAGGCAATCCTGACAACAGGCATACCCCGGTTTAAGGACACTCACTTTAAGTACACTTACGAGTAAGTACATATCGCTCAATAGGCAAACGGCAGCTCACGCATGCGCCAGTCAGCACGTCCTGAACAGCAATACCAGCTCCCTACCTGTACCGAAGCTGTGCGCAAGCGGGGAGACTATAGAGCCTGTTACAAATGCGTTATTTACATCAGTTATGCACGTATATGATGATTGCAGTACAGTACATGCATTGATAAGTGGGAAAAAGGTAGTGCTTCACTTTAAATACATTTTCGCTTTACATACATGCTCCGGTCCCATTGCGTACGTTAATGCGGGGTATGCCTGTATATGATTGTCACGTGTATTACTGCTGTGAAGCGCTATATACATTAATGGCGCTATATAAATAAAGACATACATACATACGTAAATACATACACACATACATAGATACACACATAAATAGATACACACATTCATAGATACACACATAAATACATAAATACAGTACATACATACAATTCGAATCAGCCACCGATTTGCCAGTTCTTTTCATCCGCGGATCAGTATCAAAAGGGCAGATTCATATTTTTTTCCCCCTATTAAAATCTGTCCGACGGTTTCGGAATCCGAACCTGCAAATGGAATTCGAATTCATCAACAGAATTATTATGGGAGGAGGAGTACAGCGTATAAATAGAATTGGGCAGCCCCAATTTTAAGCCGTAGGCAGTAAGTGAGTAAAGATGGGTAAAAAATGTGGGCGAATTTGTATCCACAGCAGGTCGGCCGGTTCCGTTGGTCCTCGGATTTCAGCGGATCACTCTCAAAAAGGGTGATTTGCGTTCAGCGGGTTTTTACATTATGATTACGGATACACTGCGCAGAACGGATCCTACAAATCTGTCCCTGGGTTGCGCAAATTTGAACCGACCAAATCCGTTCGCGGATTTTACACCGTGAAACGGATTTTGGGGGGACAATGCGAGAGAATCCGGGGTAACGGATTTGGGCGGATTCGCCCCATTCTCTAGAAATGGGAAGGACGGTATTTCCACCTCCTGTCCCAAGTTGTTTGGAATCCACGGAACGCATTCAAGTTTAATCCGTCGGCGGATTTAATGTAAAGACCACTGTTGCATTGGAAGAGAGGAAGAGAGGAAGAGAGGACAGCAGCCTGATAATCACATAGAAAAAGGACGGTTTGGTGATTGATCAGGACTTGATTCTAAGCTTATTCTGAGTTGGCTATTTTGTGTCTTGTAGGGAGGTTAAGGGTTAAGGGAAGTACCTTGTGGTTCAGTTGGACCCAAGGGAACGGGCCTGAGGAAAGGGTCGTTACCCTGAAACGTTGCCCCTCTTACCCTCCCCCATTGTCTTTATATGTTTATTTGTTAGCAGTTCCCCCCCCCCCTTTTTTTCCCCTTCCCTGTGTTTTTTCCCCTACTGTTGTGCTTTTTAAGAACCCTTTATTCTGTGATTATAGTCGTTAAGCCTTCCTATTTGTGATACCTATTGTTCTATTATTATCGCTATTAAATTTTGGCTTACTCCGAGACTCTTTTCGTTTTCTCTATCAATCAGTGTGTGCTGGAGCTTTTTTGGGGTTTTCTATGACCTTCAGTGGGGTTGTTTGGGCCCACTTCGTTCCGTTTGCACCCTGTGCTTTATGAGTTTTTTCTTTATTTAGAGTGCTGTCTATTTGTTAATATACTAATCTGGGGGTGGGGGAAGGGAAGGGGACAGGGGAAGGGGAAGCTCCCGCGTCAGCAAAATGAGGATAGTATATGAAATCAAATAACACACAAACTGGTGCAATAGAGGATAAACTATAATAACAACATAAACAGACAGACAAGTTCCTCCTTGAATGCACTCAGAAAGGTAAGTCAGAGCGATATGGTTGATAACATTAAAAACCTTTTAATCACCAAATAGTAAGAACATATTGTATAGAGGGAAATGGTAGAAGTAGTCCACAGCCAGTCCCTTAAAACAAACCAAGAAAAGATCTTCCTAAATAGGTGTATGGAAGATAGTGGGGACAATACACCACCTAGGTGTGGGCTACAGAAAACTGCAAAGTCTCGCCACAAAATAACTTCAGACTTGAGAACCTGTCCTGTTGGCAGGAATTCTATTATCAAAAACCAGCACACCTATAGAAAAAAGTATGCTGATACTAGATCTGAAGAAGGTGTGGGCTACAAAAAACTGCAAAGTCTCGCCACAAAGTAACTTCAGACTTGAAAACCTGTCCTGTTGGCAGGAATTCTATTATCAAAAAAACCGGCACACCTATAGAAAAAAGTATGCTGATACTAGATCTGAAGAGGCGGTTTATATACAGTTCGTGAGTAATAAAGCCCTTACATCCGTATACATAGACCACAAGGAATGGGGGTATCAGCATACTTTTTTCTATAGGTGTGCCGGTTTTTTTGATAATAGAATTCCTGCCAACAGGACAGGTTTTCAAGTCTGAAGTTACTTTGTGGCGAGACTTTGCAGTTTTCTGTAGCCCACACCTAGGTGGTGTATTGTCCCCACTATCTTCCATACACCTATTTAGGAAGATCTTTTCTTGGTTTGTTTTAAGGGACTGGCCGTGGACTACTTCTACCATTTCCCTCTATACAATATGTTCTTACTATTTGGTGATTAAAAGGTTTTTAATGTTATCAACCATATCGCTCTGACTTACCTTTCTGAGTGCATTCAAGGAGGAACTTGTCTGTCTGTTTATGTTGTTATTTGTTAATATATTCAATGTAAAGACGTTCCGCGGATTCGGACTCAAATGAAATCTGTCGATGGATTCTTTCAAGTTCATGCGGCCGAGATGTAACGATGGATTTTGAAGAATCCGGGCGGCTTTAAGATGAAGCAATCTGACATCAGATTTGGCTTGAAAAGCCTGGGAAAATCCATTGAACGGACTCGTGACACGTTCGCCATCTCTAGATACTGTATGCCGTTAGCAGGGCTCAAGAGAAATCCTTCTCCCATTGCAGAGGTGGCCAACTCCAGACCTCAAGGGTCACCAACAGGCCAGGAATTCGGGTTATCTCTGCTTCAGGTCAGGTGGCTCAGTCATTCTGACTGACCCACTGATTGAGCCACCTGTGCTGAAGCTGGGAATAACCGGACCTGTTAGAGGCTCTTGAGGACTGGAGTTGGCCACACCTGTCATATGGGGAAGATGCCAAAAACCCACAACCTTGCAAGATCTGCCGTGATATAGTGTATAGCACCCCACCCCCCTTCAATCCCAAGCAGTGATAATGAACAGGACAGTGGAACTGCAGCAATAACTGGTGTTTGGAAGGGGGGCTGAAGGACAAAAATGTGCATAGAAGTAACTCAAATAATGTGTTTGATTATTTCTCATACAGTCAGATAGATCATGGCAGTGGCGTGGCATGTGTGGCGGTGCACGCGCAATCGGGACTTGCTTACTGCACATGCGTGATTGGTAATTGCCTACCACGCGTGTGTGATCGGCTCTTTCCAACTGCGCATTCGCGATCGGCACTTTCGTACCACGCATGTGCGAGAGGCATTTGCCGGCTGCTCATGTGCATGCGCGATCAGCATGCTCCGATCGCGTATGTGCATGAGCGACCGGCAGCCGCCGATCATGCATGCGCAGTAGGCAATAGCCGATTGCGCATGCACAGTATGAAAGAATAGATCACACATTCGTGGTAGGCAATTACCGATCGCGCATGCGTAGTAGGAAAGAGCAGATCGCGCATGCATGGTAGACAAGTGCCGGTCACACATGCGCAGCAGCAAAAATATGTACTGTTCAAGCTAGAGAGCGGGCCCCCAGAGAGCGCTGGCCCCTAGCTACGCCTGGGCTATAGCTGTGCCCCTGGATCATGGTTAATATGCTATGATGTGGGTAGTTATTTTCACTATAACCTATATTCATTTTAAATATATTTGCAAACAGGCTGTGCAGTGACGTACCCAGAATTATTTTGGTGCCATTATTTCCTGCTCTCTCATTTATAATCTTGGTTCCCCCAGGTCCTAGGTGAAAAAGCGACATGCACAAGGTCACACGCACCTTTCACTGCATCTCAGAAAGGGGTTATCCTACTTCAATGGCCAGAGTCTTTATCACAAGCCTGTCACAGATAATATTGCTTTACAACTCCACATACTCATTTATAGAGACAGTCCCTCATGGGGACAAATTGGCTGTGACACGGTTAAGGCGTTACCCATGGATGGTTTTGAAATCATTTATAATGTTGGTGGACTCTTGGGAGGGTCTTTTAATTCCTCTTTTACTTTTACTGACCTTTATTTGGTGTGTGATAAGGACAGAGAGGGATTCAGGTAAAGGAAATACGTGGGTGACAAACACAACCCCCCCTCCCCCCCGCATTCATATGCCCCAAAGAAGCAATACAATATGGGATTAATTTCTAAAGAAGCAGAAGAAGCCGGATCTTTGCTTTAAGCATTGTCATATTTCTTTAAGGAAGACGGTTGGATTGTTACATTCTTTACAAAATGTTGTTTTGTGGTCGGTTACCACCTTGAAAAGGGTTTTATGTTCCACACATGACAAAGGGAGGAAGCCGGCTCAGTGATATGGAGGCATAATTGGCTGGGCTGTTGATAGGATATCGACAAGCACTTCAAGGAGAGAAACAGAATAACTGATTGTGAAATAACAGCTGAGCTTTATAGTGCAGCCTTTCCTCTATTCATTTCCAATTTATTAACACTGTTCTGCGCTCTGCTGTCTAAATTTACTCAGTGTCCCTGCCCTCCCTCCCTGCCCTCTGTGATTTATATGCTGGCTGCCTCTGATTTCTATCTCCCTCCCCTGAGTTTTATAGAGGAGGACGGAAAGGTCATTCTACCTGATTTCACTGATTCTACAGATGTGACCTGTGCCATGGCCCATAATGGCATCACAACAAATCACAACAAATCACAACGCATTACACATTTTCCGCAGGATTCCTCTGTAGCGCTGCGACACACATGGATTGTCATTGGATCTCATTCGAAATGTCTTATTGATGGAGATATAAATGCTAAATTCGGTGAACGCACACCTGGAGATAGCGTGAAAATAAGAACTTGGCTGTGGCATTAGGCTAAGTCAACAGTGCAGGCGGGGAGACGGGGCGACTGGCGTCGTGGGCGCCTGGTGCAGAGGCGATCCACGGCCTGTGGCATTGCTATGATATACGCACAATGGAGACGTGGCCATGATGTCACAAGGACGGTTCGCCGTGATGTCATAAGGCCAGTTCACCCTCATTGGCCGAACCGCCCATGTGACGCGGCCGCGACGCGGTTGTCGGCCGGCCGCCACACCAAAAGACAAAGATCCTTGTCTTTTGGAAATTCTGCAGTGCTGTCGCGCTTCTTCGCGCGGTCCTATGGATGGCCTCATAGAGGAGCCATTTCTTGTTCGCACCGCGCACGCCGCCGCACATGCGCGGTCGTGATCACTATGAACGAGGCCTCAGGTGCTCACTGGACAATCCACGTTCACCTCTCAGGATCAAAACCCTACAAAAATAGAAAATGTCCACGGCACTCTAAAATTAGAAAAACATAACGATACATTTATTTATCACGTTATAAGATGCAAACAATAAAATCTGAGTAGCGTTTCAATCCCTTTCTCAAGCTCAATGTATGGAGATATATTGCATCCCATAATATGCTATATTCTGCACAAACAATGTATTTTTTCCCAAAAATACACGTTCTTCACTTTTCTTATTTACAGTGAAAAAGAGGTTGTGACACGGGCTCCTTTTTCTTATACAGTATACTTGTGTGATTTACTCAATGTTGCTATATTCTAATAGAATATTATAGAGTACACCACACGGATTTGGCAATGTTAAGCGTGGCAAACTCACCGATCTGTATGCTGTGGAAAGTTGTACCACAAAGAATGTCACGGAACACATAATTGCATTTCCATAGCGAAGCAGTCTTCGTCTGAGCCACTGATTGAGCCACCTGTGCTCCATCAGGGATATCTTTAAAACCTGACCTGTCGGTGGCCCTTGATGACTGGAGTTGGCCCCCTGCCTTACATGATGAATGCCTATACATGGTAATTGATATTAAGGGGTCAAGCACCATCTTTCAGCATTCCAAAGGACATCTCTGCATTCATTGCTAGCGTCCTTATCCTGCAAGAGTTTTTCAGTACCTTGGTCAGCACCCTCTCACTAAAACGGGAGAATCTGCCCAAATCCGTTTCCCGGGTGGAAAAACGGAGCACAGCAGCAAAAATGGAAGGGCTACAATACTTAGGCTAAACTAAAATCAATTTAATGGACAACGAATGCCATGCTGTCACGTTGTCCATTAAATTGATTTTAGTTTAGCCTAAGTATTGTAGCCCTTCCATTTTTTGCCGCTGTGCTCCGTTTATCCTTCTCTGGATTTCCTGCATTTCTCTTTGGTAAATCATTTCTTTTTTTTTTTTTGCTCCAGGTTTGCAGACAAAATACTTTCCTAGAGTAAAGGGGAGAAGGAGTGGCTCCACGAGCAAAGCCACTTGACCCTGGTTCAAATACCAGTGTAAGCTCCTTGCGACCTTGGGCAAGTCACTTTATCTACCTGTGCCTCAGGCAACAAAATCCTATACTGTAAGCTCTTCTGGGCAGGGACTGTCTGTAACACCCCTATGTGCTGCGTATCGCACACTATACTGTCATTGTGAAGCGCTTTGTGTCCCATTGGGAGAAAAGCGCTACATAAATAAAGTTATTATGGAAGGACTCCGAGCTTTAAGGCAGGGACGAAAACTAGCGCAAGAAACAGCACTGGAAGGAAAAAGAATCCCATTGAAAACAATTTCAGTTTCTCGCTGATATACTCATTTTAAGGGGATTTTTTTTCTACATTGTTGAATTGTTGGATCCATTCTGAATTTTGTATAAAATGGATATTGTAATATTGCGGGGCTTTAAATATATTGTAATCATATATATTAACATTTACACTTTTCAAGACATTCTCTTAAGATTATTCAGTTTATTTCATTGACTGTGGGGTTTTAATATGATCACACATACAGTATATAGTTTTTAATATCTTGTTGTTTTGGGATACGTTGATGTGTGCTGATGAACATCCTTTGCTTTCATCCAATTTCAGTTTTTGTCTCCGATAAATCTGTTTTTTTCCCTCCACTTTTGTCCTGTATAGTGAGTCCTCGCTTACCGACGTCCCGCTTACCGACGGATACCTTATCCGACGCCGCATAATGCAGTCCGCCGGATGCATTATCCAACGTTGGACCCGCTTATCCGACGGTCACTTCCGCCGATTAACATGGACCCGCAATCCGACGGCGGTTTGCGGGACGCATTCCGTCAGATAAGCGAGGACTCACCTGTACTGAACTCTTTATAGGGAGCTGACCAAGGTGCTGAAACATCTACTTCCTACACATTTTGCTTCCTTCCTTTGAATACACTTCCATTAGTCTCTCCATCCATAATCGGAAGCATGGAGCTTGTGACTCAGATCATGCTGATAATTGGATGAGCAGTGAAGAAAATTAAGCACAAATGACTTCACACCCTCATATCTCACAAAAGTCATCAAATGCAATACTTTCCAGACCCTCAATTAGATCCAAAAGGTCAGACTATCCAAATAGTCTGTTCAAGAGTATCCAAAGTAGAAGTTATTTCTGGGATGTAATTATTTCTGGGTGGATTTCTGGGTGGATTTCTGGGTGGATAAGCCTTTTCTGTGGTGGAGGACATCACTTAGTTCATAGTAGAAGATAGGTCCCCTGCATATATTGGAAGAAAAGAGAAGAACAATACATAGTGTAAAACCAATTACTAAATATAAAAAGGATACAACTCATACTGCTGCGGCCAAGTTTATTCGAGCATTTGCCCGTTCTTGGCCGCAGCAGTAGCCTGGCGCGCGCCCGAGTGTGACGGGCGCGCGCCGAAGCAGCGGAAGAGCGCCCTCCGATCGGGGCGCTCTCCCTACCGCTACCGGGTCCGCCGGGTCCCCAGGAACCCCCTGCCGCCGTCCCGCAGATCGCGGGACACCAGGGCTCCCTCGGGGAGCCCTGGACGCGCATGCAGGGGGCGCAGGCTCCCGAAGACGCGTGACCGCGCATCTATGACGCGCGGCACGCCGAGGGGCAGCCACAAGCAAGCCGGGAAATATCCCGGCTTGCGGTACCGACCACACTGCAATAAAGTGTGTCGGTACTGTACATACAACTCACAAACAAAGGTGAGTAAATCGCCTTTAGGATATATAAAGGTCTCCCTGAGCCTCCGTTGGTTGAGGTGTCAGCGTTCTCCTGGCGCTCAGTGCTTCCGTAACAACCTCTTACAGCTCCCTGGTCATCTCTCAAACGGTCTCCTGCCGATGTTACAAGGACTCGATGCTTCATGTATATCCATCTCTCCAATAGCCCTAAGCATTCCACCTCTTAGTTGCAGCTTCATCAGGGGCTCCCAGGGGAAAATCGGATGAGGCTGTGGGTCTGCTCTTTTATTAAATGTAGATATTTAGACCCAGACATTCTTTTTTTTATTTTGTGTAACTACAGTACTGCACAGGATTTGTTGATTTCAGTTTCTGACATTTCTATAACCCCTTCTCTTCAGCAAACAGGGGAACAATTGCCGGGCAAGTCTCACACAGTGGAAGTTTTCAGGCATCAGTCATGTCAAAGTCTGAGGTTCATCTCTCAGCTTGGCTTCTTTAGCATGTGCAACATATTGCAGGTACCAGCCAGCGTTGAATGGGTTAACCCAATGTGGTGTGCTGAGGGAGCCTCACAGGAGGGTATCAGAGCATTAGGAATTCAGGCACTGTTGAGATATTCCTGTAGGGAATGCTTTCCTGACAGATGTATTAGAGGCAATTTGCGTGCTAATATTCTGTAGATTCCCATATGCTTTGCTCTAACTTACACGGTTATTGTATCCCAGAGTTGGAATTCGTAACTAAACCAAAATAGCCTTTTATATAATTGAAAGGTTCAGTTCCACTTCATCACCCTTTTCTTATTTTCCGTTGACTTCTCTTCTCGTTTCCACGTCTTCTCTTTTTTTCTTTATTTCTCCTTCTTGTCTTGATCCTCACTTTCCTGTTGTCCCACTGATCCTAATGATGAAATTGTGATCCTGATACAATATATTTGTAAACACTTAGGAAAACTGACACGACTATGAATTTTTTGGAAAACAGATTTATTACTCAGCATTTAAGACTTGCTGCTGTATTCCTCTGTAGCTCGATTCCCACATTTCGTGGACTTCCGGCCTCACCCTCGGACCAGCACGCTTCTATTTTTGTTTATGAGTGGTACAGTCTTATAGATCCTCTTCTACACAGATCAGATCTATATTATTAAAGTCACTTTCTCACCAGCTAACAGATCCATTTACCACCCAATAAATAGGGCAAACGCAAAGCGCTGTAGATCTCTCTGGCCTCTTGCGTTGTTTCACTCCCCTTATTCTTGTAGATTTCAAACTGTGCTCTGGGGAATAGCAAGATGTGTGGCGAAAGGGACTCAAGTCCACTTGAAGGAAACACTGAAAGCTCGAGGCTATTCAGTGGGTGGAGATACACTAAAGTATTCCCATGGGTCTTGCTTATTATGGAATAGGTAATGTCCTTCGAGGTATATTGGCAGGAAAACTGGCTGCAATCACGTCACTCTATCCTCCATCAGGTTTCCCAAAAATAGATAGATTTCTTCAGCAAGACCATTGATTACTCCTTTTTTATTTGCACCCATTCAGGGAGAATGAGCCCCTGCGTGATCAGCCGCCTGTAGCAAAGTTCCAGAATAAAAAGAAAATTCGAAGCCCGTTGGCTCCTTTAAGTAAAGCGTCAACGGGTGCGAAACGCGTAGGAGAATACTTCAGCCTCTGTTTTTTTAAACCATGGAAACAGAATAAATATATTTTTGTATTGAGTCTGACCCAGGTTCCCTTTGGCTGGTGCTGCTCTGGCGAATCTGTTTTTATCCTGTGTTTTATCTGGGGAATGCTACTTTGAAGAAAGATATTTGTACAGATATAACCACAGGGAAACTTATTTTTTATGGGGGGGAAATGGTCTTAGTGGGGCACTGGGAAAAAAGAAATACCCCACAAGGTAGCATACGATATTTCCTCACCCAAGAGAGAACCAGGGCATGTTCAATCTATGAAAAACACAGCATGGTTGCATTTTTATAATAAATGTGTGAGTCACCTAGATTTACCTCCTTAAACATGTCACTGCCATTAGTATATTTGGATCCCAGCAGGGACTGCACCTTTAATCTAGCAAGGGGGATTGTGATTGCAGAGGGAACAGCGAGAGAATGGAGAACGTATAGAATACACAGGCGTCACCTCAGATCATAACAAGCAGTTGGAGCACAACACTATACAGAGATGTGGATTCTGACTGTATTTATATAACACTTTTCACAGCTCTAACTATGTGGATTAAAACACCCGGTCCCGAGGCACAGACTTTGTTGGCTGTCAGGGCTTCAAGCCGTTTGATTGATGCATCGCCTGGTGCTGCTTCCAGTCTGATGAATTATTAAACAATATTTCCTACAGACGCCGGTGACTTGAGAGGAGTCCCCGTAAGTTGGATGAAGTGAGCTGGATTTAAAGCTGACTAGCTGAATGAAAGGGAAAAGATAATACTGCTAATAATAAAAATACTACTAATAAAAGAAGTTATGAACTGATTCAGTCTGTGCCAGTTCTCAAACAACCAGAAACGTATGAATATTAGAATAAAGGCTCCAACAATCATATTATTAATAAGTGCACAGCGGTGCCAGAGTGTATGTAACACATTGCAGCAATACAGGGTTAATGGTAGAGATGGTCCAAATGTTTTTTGCAGATTTGGATCCGCCGGTTCCTTTGGTCCGTGGATTTCTGTGGAACAGTCTACAAAAGGGTGATCCCCGTTTTTCTGATTTTTGCTTTCTATCACTGACAATCCACATAGTGGGTTAATAATCCGTGGTCGGATTGTTAAAAATCGAGAGAGAGAGAGAGAGAGAGAGGGAGAGAGAGAGAGAGAGAGAGAGAGAGAGAGAGAGAAACACCTTTAAAAACATTAGCGCATCTCTAAGACTAGGCTTCTAGTTCTGATGGCAAACAGTCTTATCACCAGAAGACATTAGATAATGATTGTAAAAACCATCCAAAGCTTCTGTTTTCACCAAAGGTTGCTGCTTTGAACAAGCGTAATTAGTTGCTGTGTTATTATGAAACAACGGTATCCGACAAGTGACTCCATGTGAACAGTGTGATCCAGACCAGCCCTTCATCCAATCTTCCTCTATTATCCGAAAACTAGTCTGTTATCCAAAGCTCCTAACAGACCAACACCTGGGAAAACAAAACCAGGGCAGGATCATTGCTGCTGACATGGAGTTAGCTGGCAGGTACTGCATACTGCAAGAATATCTCCTTGTAGAGAGGTGAAGCATTTCATTCAGCTTGTTAGTGTATTTTGTTACTTTGAGTATGGTTTTTGCTTTTTATATTCTAGACATACAGATGTAGCCGGCGTTATCGCGCCTGCTGTCACGAGACCAGGGAAATGCTGGCTCACCTCATTCCCTTGGGGATGCTCACCACAGGGAAATGCCTTCAGCATCTGTCTTCTTCTCTGTCACAATGGTCCCAGGGCTGCATATGGCCAACACCTAGGGCACAACAGCCTCCCTTTTGGGAGCCTGTACTTATCTTCTTCCATACTCTAGGGAATCTAACTTCAAAGGATACTTCCCTAGAAAGGTAGGGCTGTCTCCCCTATGCAATTTACAGGCGAGACCTCTACACCGACTCTCCTCCAGAGGTCTGAGGGTGAAGTTCTAATCCCCTTCTGTTTATAACTTGTCCCCTACCTCCTTGTCTCTGGGCAGGACAGAGGTGGGGCTTAGTCTCTGCTGAGTCATCCTGAACCATGTGACCAACCCAGCTAGGTAACCTAGCAAGATACTGTTACATGGGGCATTACTCAGAGTTAACTCTTTACATCCTCTTTAACCCCTTTGTTGAATATAATAACTCCCAGAAGTGGGGTTACTAGTTAGGGTAATTAGTGCTTGCACCTTAGATGCGGCCTGTTATCTTCTGCGTGTCTGTGGCTGAGTACGACCATGCATTATCAGTAAGGTGTGGCATATCTTAGTGATATCAAAAGCCTCTAAAAACCACCGGGGCCAGGATTGCGTATCCACGGTTAAAGAGCTGCGGCCACGCAGAATATGAGCTGCATCCGGTTAGAATTGAATTTAAATTCCAACACATTGCAGATAACTGGCAGTGAAGGAGTTAATATAAAACTTTTCTTGCAGGTTCACTTGTTGATTTTAGAAGTAACCCCTTACCAGTCCCACTTAACATCAATGTTTCCATTTTACAAGACTAAAACAGCTTCAAACACGGACCGATCTAAGCTCCTGCATTCATCCATTATACTATCAAAAGAATGGTATTGTCAGATCAATGGAACATGAAAAATCATATTACACCCGTTTACTTTCGCATCAGAGGGACAATTAAAAACATGGGGAAGATAAGTCCGGCAAAGCGGGTTTTTCATTACACAGAGGAACATGCTTATATAGAAGCATTCATTTCCCGGGCAGATCAATGACAATGCCATCATACCCGGTGCTAGTGATATTAAACCTTATTTTCCCAACCTCAATCCAATAACCCACTTCATACACACAGTACATTGAAGGTGACAGCAGGTAAAGGTTACGTGGTCCTGCCGCGTTCCTGCCCGCGGTAATGCTGCACGCTCTGTTAGCTTTTTTACTTAACCCCATGGGTGCAAAGCAGTTTGTTGCTTACCTGTGTGGCATTATTCCACGGGTGGGCCACTCCGGTCCTCAAGGGCCACCAACAGGTCAGGTTTTAAGGATATATCCCTGCTTCAGTCTTGGACAGCCACCTGTGCTGAAGCAGGGCTATTCTTAAAACCTGACCTGTTGGTGGCCCTTGAGGACTGTAGTGTGTGCACCCCTGGGTTAGCCCCTTCCTGCATTCAACTGGTTAAAGCACACATTCCTTTTTACAGAACACTTATTTGTGTTGCTTCAGAGCTATCTCCATGCAATATGCAAAGTGTGACAGACCTCAAGATTACCGAGAGACTCCGTATTCTAATTATTTTTATCGTATATTTTGCAGCTTTAAAATGACAGTTATATGTTCTGCACAGACACGGGACCCACGAGTTTATCTGCGCGTCTTCCATCGCTTCCTTACACCTGCTTCATTCATATGTCACATGTCGAACAGTGCAGAGAGTGCGACGAGGAAGTACAGAATCAGCAGGCCTGTTTAGAGACAGCTGTTTGGTGTTGTAGGACGTATCGGCTTGAGCTTGGTTTCTGGTTCTGCATTGCCAATGAAGGGAGGTTTGTAGGGAGAATGAAGGTTGTCTTGTTTCTGATGGCCTAGGTACTGTCTCTTAGTAAAATTGTCTTCTGTTGCTGTAATAATGCCTACAGAGTCTATTACTTCCAGTATTTAGTTTATTGTGAGTTTCAAACAGCTTACTTCCTCTTTTCAGTGACTGTTTCCTGCTTGAGTTTAGTTCCTATTTTCCTTAGTTTAGCTGCGTAAGTGTCACTCAGATAGTTAACATTCACACTCTCCCCCGCCCCCCCCCCCCCCCCTGTTCCCTGAGATAAGCGTATGTAAGCTTTGTCTTGGGAGCAGGGGGGCAGAACCTCATTCCGGGACAGGGCTAACTGTGAGGCTGCTTGTGTTCGGGAATACGTGATCGCAGAGAACACAACACTACCTGCCAGGCACCTGAGCAGTGGTGTGGGGGCTCCCCTGGTAAAACCGTGCATGTGGTATTCTGACTGCTGTGACTCGAAGCTAAGTATTTCAATAAACAATATGTGACTTGCAATCGGTGTGGGTGCGTGTCCATGTGTGTACTGGTGGGTGATATCGACAATCTGAATAAGCATTTGAATCCGTATCTTCAATAAGTATTTATATTGTCAGCACATTTGGCGTAGTCGGCAGGATAAGCAACCCCTGTCAGCACAAGGTTGTTTCCTTTTGTTATCGTGTGCTGACATTTCTGGAAATATTCAGATTCTGGTGTATCTGAAGAACTTTGCACAGCATCCAGCTCCCTGGACAGTGGTTCACACGCAGCTCCCATAGGTGGTTCTCATTGTATTACAGATGACAGCAGGAAGGGTTTCCTGGGTCTGGCATGTTACTTGGTCAGGGATAGGAGCTATATTTTGGGTAATGGAGGATTTGCTCGTCTCTCCTTTTGTTCACAGCTCCGTCTCAGGCCCAGATAATCCACGCTGGGCAGGCCTGTGTGGTGAAGGAAGATAACATCAGTGAGCGAGTGTACACCATCCGAGAAGGGGACACCTTAGTCCTGCAGTGTCTGGTGACCGGGCACCCAAGGCCTCAGGTAACTCTTATGTAATTTCTTCTGTCCCCGTGGTGATCACCGGAGACACACCATGTCCTTCTATCCTTCTGTTCCATACATACTGTACTTACTATAGGAGGAGGAGGTCTGGGTTATTGTTTCTGCCTTTGAAGTGGGTGAATCTATTTTGAATCTTGTTGTTAACTCCCTGTGACCTTGGACAAGTCCCTATATCTCACTGAGCCTCAGGCACCAAACATAGAGTGTAAGTTATTTGGGGGGAAGGACTACTCTTATTGGAACAACGCTTTGTACATCATCACTATATATAATATATATATTATATAGACTCTATTATCGAACTTAACTACTTGTATTGCCTTTCAGTACTGTGGAGAAGTTAAGTTTGATAATAGAGTAAATTACATCACACCAATCATATGGTGTAGCAGATAGAGAACCGCTACCAGTGTATAAAGGGTTATGGTTCGATTCCTGCATATTAAAAAAAAAAAAAAAACCTTAGAAATGTGCGCCGCACACGTGGATGAAGCCTGATGAAGTAGGGAGAGAGGTGAGAGCTGCAGAGAGGAGAGAGCTGCAGATCCCGGTAAATCGGCGCGGCAGGCCACTATGCAATTCTGGTTATAACGTGATCCCAGTTATAACGCGGTCTCATTATGTGGACCCCGAGCACCGCATTATAACGGGGTTCAGCTGTATATATAATAAATAATAACTTAAACTCTATGTTTGGTGCCATATATATATACTAAACAATGAGTTAGGGCCATATCCACAAAGCACCATTAAATCAAGACAAATAATGTCATGTTATCTAAATAGGTTACAGATATTATTTTCCCTGAGTTTAATGGGTATCCACAAAGCTAATTCTTCCCTCCCCCTCCAACGGCCCTTTACGGAACTGAAAATAAGTACAGGGTATTGCAAAGAACGTGTGTGGGACATACAGTCCTGTAAGTGTATGGTACAAAAGGGCACCCTACTAAACCCCATGCCTGGGGGTAGCTGCTGCTTAGAATGAAGCTGTCCCCGCTGCTAGGTGCTCAGGGAACGTACACAGAAACAGCAACAACATAAATATATAAATATAGATTTTTTTAAAGGGTAAAGATAATAGGCCCCACAAACTGCACTAAGTGTCATAAACGGCTTTTTGAGACCAAAATTGCAGCAGCAACAATTGTGCTTGTGTGTCTATGTACAGATCTGACATTTCTCAATCTGCGCCGGCAGTGTTGGGGTGCACTTAGCGTCCAGATGTAGCATGTTCTAAAAAAAATGTTTCTGCACACCAAATTGTCTAACAAGACAGTGTTATAGTAATATACCACAAGTTAGGGAGCAGTTACGTGATGGGAGTTAGGGAGCAGTTACATGACGGGAGTTAGGGAGCAGATACATGATGGGAGTTAGGGAGCAGTTACATGATGGGAGTTAGGGAGCAGTTACATGATGGGAGTTAGGGAGCAGTTACATAATGGGAGTTAGGGAGCAGTTACATGACGGGAGTTAGGGAGCATTATATGGCGGGAGTTATGGAGCAGTTACATGACGGGAGTTAGGGAGCAGTTACATGACGGGAGTTAGGGAGCAGTTACATGGCAGGAGTTAGGGAGCAGTTACATGGCGGGAGTTAGGGAGCAGTTACATGATGGGAGTTAGGGAGCAGTTACATGGCAGGAGTTAGGGAGCAGTTACATGGCGGGAGTTAGGGAGCAGTTACATGGCGGGAGTTAGGGAGCAGTTACATGATGGGAGTTAGGGAGCAGTTACATGGCAGGAGTTAGGGAGCAGTTACATGACGGGAGTTAGGGAGCAGTTACATGGCAGGAGTTAGGGAGCAGTTACATGGCGGGAGTTAGGGAGCAGTTACATGACGGGAGTTAGGGAGCAGTTACATGGCGGGAGTTAGGAAGCAGTTACATAATGGGAGTTAGGGAGCAGTTACATGATGGGAGTTAGGGAGCAGTTACATGCGGGAGTTAGGGAGCAGTTACATGATGGGAGTTAGGGAGCAGTTACATGCAGGAGTTAGGGAGCAGTTATATAATGGGAGTTAGGGAGCAGTTACATGATGGGAGTTAGGGAGCAGTTACATGATGGGAGTTAGGGAGCAGTTACATGATGGGAGTTAGGGAGCAGTTACATGCGGGAGTTAGGGAGCAGTTACATGGCGGGAGTTAGGGAGCAGTTACATGCAGGAGTTAGGGAGCAGTTACATGGCGGGAGTTAGGGAGCAGTTATATAATGGGAGTTAGGGAGCAGTTACATGATGGGAGTTAGGGAGCAGTTACATGATGGGAGTTAGGGAGCAGTTACATAATGGGAGTTAGGGAGCAGTTACATGTCGGGAGTTAGGAAGCAGTTACATGATGGGAGTTAGGGAGCAGTTACATGTCGGGAGTTAGGAAGCAGTTACATGTCGGGAGTTAGGGAGCAGTTACATGATGGGAGTTAGGGAGCAGTTACATGTCGGGAGTTAGGAAGCAGTTACATGATGGGAGTTAGGGAGCAGTTACATGGCGGGAGTTAGGGAGCAGTTACATGACGGGAGTTAGGGAGCAGTTACATGGCAGGAGTTAGGGAGCAGTTACATGGCGGGAGTTAGGGAGCAGTTACATGGCGGGAGTTAGGGAGCAGTTACATGATGGGAGTTAGGGAGCAGTTACATGATGGGAGTTAGGGAGCAGTTACATGACGGGAGTTAGGAAGCAGTTACATGATGGGAGTTAGGGAGCAGTTACATGTCGGGAGTTAGGAAGCAGTTACATGTCGGGAGTTAGGAAGCAGTTACATAATGGGAGTTAGGGAGCAGTTACATGGCGGGAGTTAGGAAGCAGTTACATGATGGGAGTTAGGGAGCAGTTACATGGCGGGAGTTAGGGAGCAGTTACATGATGGGAGTTAGGGAGCAGTTACATTATGGGAGTTAGGGAGCAGTTACATGGCGGGAGTTAGGGAGCAGTTACATGATGGGAGTTAGGGAGCAGTTACATGACGGGAGTTAGGGAGCAGTTACATGGCAGGAGTTAGGGAGCAGTTACATGGCGGGAGTTAGGGAGCAGTTACATGGCGGGAGTTAGGGAGCAGTTACATGACGGGAGTTAGGGAGCAGTTACATGACGGGAGTTAGGGAGCAGTTACATGGCGGGAGTTAGGGAGCAGTTACATGTCGGGAGTTAGGAAGCAGTTACATGTCGGGAGTTAGGGAGCAGTTACATGATGGGAGTTAGGGAGCAGTTACATGTCGGGAGTTAGGAAGCAGTTACATGATGGGAGTTAGGGAGCAGTTACATGATGGGAGTTAGGGAGCAGTTACATGGCGGGAGTTAGGGAGCAGTTACATGGCGGGAGTTAGGGAGCAGTTACATGGCGGGAGTTAGGGAGCAGTTACATGGCGGGAGTTAGGGAGCAGTTACATGATGGGAGTTAGGGAGGAGTTACATGGCGGGAGTTAGGGAGCAGTTACATGGCGGGAGTTAGGGAGCAGTTACATGGCGGGAGTTAGGGAGCAGTTACATGGCGGGAGTTAGGGAGCAGTTACATGGCGGGAGTTAGGGAGCAGTTACATGGCGGGAGTTAGGGAGCAGTTACATGGCAGGAGTTAGGGAGCAGTTACATGTCGGGAGTTAGGGAGCAGTTACATGATGGGAGTTAGGGAGCAGTTACATGCAGGAGTTAGGGAGCAGTTATATAATGGGAGTTAGGGAGCAGTTACATGATGGGAGTTAGGGAGCAGTTACATGATGGGAGTTAGGGAGCAGTTACATGATGGGAGTTAGGGAGCAGTTACATGCGGGAGTTAGGGAGCAGTTACATGATGGGAGTTAGGGAGCAGTTACATGCAGGAGTTAGGGAGCAGTTATATAATGGGAGTTAGGGAGCAGTTACATGATGGGAGTTAGGGAGCAGTTACATGATGGGAGTTAGGGAGCAGTTACATGATGGGAGTTAGGGAGCAGTTACATGCGGGAGTTAGGGAGCAGTTACATGGCGGGAGTTAGGGAGCAGTTACATGCAGGAGTTAGGGAGCAGTTACATGGCGGGAGTTAGGGAGCAGTTATATAATGGGAGTTAGGGAGCAGTTACATGATGGGAGTTAGGGAGCAGTTACATGATGGGAGTTAGGGAGCAGTTACATGATGGGAGTTAGGGAGCAGTTACATGCGGGAGTTAGGGAGCAGTTACATGGCGGGAGTTAGGGAGCAGTTACATGCAGGAGTTAGGGAGCAGTTACATGGCGGGAGTTAGGGAGCAGTTATATAATGGGAGTTAGGGAGCAGTTACATGATGGGAGTTAGGGAGCAGTTACATGATGGGAGTTAGGGAGCAGTTACATAATGGGAGTTAGGGAGCAGTTACATGTCGGGAGTTAGGAAGCAGTTACATGATGGGAGTTAGGGAGCAGTTACATGTCGGGAGTTAGGAAGCAGTTACATGTCGGGAGTTAGGGAGCAGTTACATGATGGGAGTTAGGGAGCAGTTACATGTCGGGAGTTAGGAAGCAGTTACATGATGGGAGTTAGGGAGCAGTTACATGGCGGGAGTTAGGGAGCAGTTACATGACGGGAGTTAGGGAGCAGTTACATGGCAGGAGTTAGGGAGCAGTTACATGGCGGGAGTTAGGGAGCAGTTACATGGCGGGAGTTAGGGAGCAGTTACATGATGGGAGTTAGGGAGCAGTTACATGATGGGAGTTAGGGAGCAGTTACATGACGGGAGTTAGGAAGCAGTTACATGATGGGAGTTAGGGAGCAGTTACATGTCGGGAGTTAGGAAGCAGTTACATGTCGGGAGTTAGGAAGCAGTTACATAATGGGAGTTAGGGAGCAGTTACATGGCGGGAGTTAGGAAGCAGTTACATGATGGGAGTTAGGGAGCAGTTACATGGCGGGAGTTAGGGAGCAGTTACATGATGGGAGTTAGGGAGCAGTTACATTATGGGAGTTAGGGAGCAGTTACATGGCGGGAGTTAGGGAGCAGTTACATGATGGGAGTTAGGGAGCAGTTACATGACGGGAGTTAGGGAGCAGTTACATGGCAGGAGTTAGGGAGCAGTTACATGGCGGGAGTTAGGGAGCAGTTACATGGCGGGAGTTAGGGAGCAGTTACATGACGGGAGTTAGGGAGCAGTTACATGACGGGAGTTAGGGAGCAGTTACATGGCGGGAGTTAGGGAGCAGTTACATGTCGGGAGTTAGGAAGCAGTTACATGTCGGGAGTTAGGGAGCAGTTACATGATGGGAGTTAGGGAGCAGTTACATGTCGGGAGTTAGGAAGCAGTTACATGATGGGAGTTAGGGAGCAGTTACATGATGGGAGTTAGGGAGCAGTTACATGGCGGGAGTTAGGGAGCAGTTACATGGCGGGAGTTAGGGAGCAGTTACATGGCGGGAGTTAGGGAGCAGTTACATGGCGGGAGTTAGGGAGCAGTTACATGATGGGAGTTAGGGAGGAGTTACATGGCGGGAGTTAGGGAGCAGTTACATGGCGGGAGTTAGGGAGCAGTTACATGGCGGGAGTTAGGGAGCAGTTACATGGCGGGAGTTAGGGAGCAGTTACATGGCGGGAGTTAGGGAGCAGTTACATGGCGGGAGTTAGGGAGCAGTTACATGGCAGGAGTTAGGGAGCAGTTACATGTCGGGAGTTAGGGAGCAGTTACATGATGGGAGTTAGGGAGCAGTTACATGCAGGAGTTAGGGAGCAGTTATATAATGGGAGTTAGGGAGCAGTTACATGATGGGAGTTAGGGAGCAGTTACATGATGGGAGTTAGGGAGCAGTTACATGATGGGAGTTAGGGAGCAGTTACATGCGGGAGTTAGGGAGCAGTTACATGATGGGAGTTAGGGAGCAGTTACATGCAGGAGTTAGGGAGCAGTTATATAATGGGAGTTAGGGAGCAGTTACATGATGGGAGTTAGGGAGCAGTTACATGATGGGAGTTAGGGAGCAGTTACATGATGGGAGTTAGGGAGCAGTTACATGCGGGAGTTAGGGAGCAGTTACATGGCGGGAGTTAGGGAGCAGTTACATGCAGGAGTTAGGGAGCAGTTACATGGCGGGAGTTAGGGAGCAGTTATATAATGGGAGTTAGGGAGCAGTTACATGATGGGAGTTAGGGAGCAGTTACATGATGGGAGTTAGGGAGCAGTTACATAATGGGAGTTAGGGAGCAGTTACATGTCGGGAGTTAGGAAGCAGTTACATGATGGGAGTTAGGGAGCAGTTACATGTCGGGAGTTAGGAAGCAGTTACATGTCGGGAGTTAGGGAGCAGTTACATGATGGGAGTTAGGGAGCAGTTACATGTCGGGAGTTAGGAAGCAGTTACATGATGGGAGTTAGGGAGCAGTTACATGGCAGGAGTTAGGGAGCAGTTACATGGCGGGAGTTAGGGAGCAGTTACATGGCGGGAGTTAGGGAGCAGTTACATGATGGGAGTTAGGGAGCAGTTACATGATGGGAGTTAGGGAGCAGTTACATAATGGGAGTTAGGGAGCAGTTACATGACGGGAGTTAGGAAGCAGTTACATGTCGGGAGTTAGGAAGCAGTTACATAATGGGAGTTAGGGAGCAGTTACATGACGGGAGTTAGGGAGCAGTTACATGACGGGAGTTAAGGAGCAGTTACATGGCAGGAGTTAGGGAGCAGTTACATGGCGGGAGTTAGGGAGCAGTTACATGATGGGAGTTAGGGAGCAGTTACATGTCGGGAGTTAGGAAGCAGTTACATGATGGGAGTTAGGGAGCAGTTACATGGCGGGAGTTAGGGAGCAGTTACATGGCGGGAGTTAGGGAGCAGTTACATGACGGGAGTTAGGGAGCAGTTACATGGCAGGAGTTAGGGAGCAGTTACATGGCGGGAGTTAGGGAGCAGTTACATGACGGGAGTTAGGGAGCAGTTACATGATGGGAGTTAGGGAGCAGTTACATGGCGGGAGTTAGGGAGCAGTTACATGACGGGAGTTAGGGAGCAGTTACATGGCAGGAGTTAGGGAGCAGTTACATGGCGGGAGTTAGGGAGCAGTTACATGGCGGGAGTTAGGGAGCAGTTACATGACGGGAGTTAGGGAGCAGTTACATGACGGGAGTTAGGGAGCAGTTACATGGCGGGAGTTAGGGAGCAGTTACATGTCGGGAGTTAGGAAGCAGTTACATGTCGGGAGTTAGGGAGCAGTTACATGATGGGAGTTAGGGAGCAGTTACATGTCGGGAGTTAGGAAGCAGTTACATGATGGGAGTTAGGGAGCAGTTACATGATGGGAGTTAGGGAGCAGTTACATGGCGGGAGTTAGGGAGCAGTTACATGGCGGGAGTTAGGGAGCAGTTACATGGCGGGAGTTAGGGAGCAGTTACATGGCGGGAGTTAGGGAGCAGTTACATGATGGGAGTTAGGGAGCAGTTACATGTCGGGAGTTAGGAAGCAGTTACATGATGGGAGTTAGGGAGCAGTTACATGGCGGGAGTTAGGGAGCAGTTATATAATGGGAGTTAGGGAGCAGTTACATGATGGGAGTTAGGAAGCAGTTACATGACGGGAGTTAGGAAGCAGTTACATGACGGGAGTTAGGGAGCAGTTACATGGCAGGAGTTAGGGAGCAGTTACATGTCGGGAGTTAGGGAGCAGTTACATGGCGGGAGTTAGGGAGCAGTTACATGATGGGAGTTAGGGAGCAGTTACATGGCAGGAGTTAGGGAGCAGTTACATGTCGGGAGTTAGGGAGCAGTTACATGTCGGGAGTTAGGGAGCAGTTACATGCGGGAGTTAGGAAGCAGTTACATAGCGGGAGTTAGGGAGCAGTTACATGATGGGAGTTAGGGAGCAGTTACATGATGGGAGTTAGGGAGCAGTTACATGATGGGAGTTAGGGAGCAGTTACATAATGGGAGTTAGGGAGCAGTTACATGGCGGGAGTTAGGGAGCAGTTATATGGCGGGAGTTAGGGAGCAGTTACATGGCGGGAGTTAGGGAGCAGTTACATGGCGGGAGTTAGGGAGCAGTTACATGGCGGGAGTTAGGGAGCAGTTACATGCGGGAGTTAGGGAGCAGTTATATGGCGGGAGTTAGGGAGCAGTTACATGATGGGAGTTAGGGAGCAGTTACATGATGGGAGTTAGGGAGCAGTCACATGCGGGAGTTAGGGAGCAGTTACATGTCGGGAGTTAGGGAGCAGTTACATGTCGGGAGTTAGGGAGCAGTTACATGGCGGGAGTTAGGGAGCAGTTACATGCAGGAGTTAGGGAGCAGTTACATGGCGGGAGTTAGGGAGCAGTTACATGGCGGGAGTTAGGGAGCAGTTACATGAGGGAGTTAGGGAGCAGTTACATGGCGGGAGTTAGGGAGCAGTTACATGTCGGGAGTTAGGGAGCAGTTACATGATGGGAGTTAGGGAGCAGTTACATGTCGGGAGTTAGGGAGCAGTTACATGATGGGAGTTAGGGAGCAGTTACATAATGGGAGTTAGGGAGCAGTTACATGGCAGGAGTTAGGGAGCAGTTACATGGCGGGAGTTAGCGAGCAGTTACATGTCGGGAGTTAGGGAGCAGTTACATGTCGGGAGTTAGGGAGCAGTTACATGATGGGAGTTAGGGAGCAGTTACATGATGGGAGTTAGGGAGCAGTTACATGACGGGAGTTAGGGAGCAGTTACATGACGGGAGTTAGGGAGCAGTTACATGACGGGAGTTAAGGAGCAGTTACATGGCGGGAGTTAGGGAGCAGTTACATAGCGGGAGTTAGGGAGCAGTTACATGGCGGGAGTTAGGGAGCAGTTACATAGTGGGAGTTAGGGAGCAGTTACATGATGGGAGTTAGGGAGCAGTTACATGATGGGAGTTAGGGAGCAGTTACATGGCGGGAGTTAGGGAGCAGTTACATGGCGGGAGTTAGGGAGCAGTTACATGGCGGGAGTTAGGGAGCAGTTACATGGCGGGAGTCAGGGAGCAGTTACATGACGGGAGTTAGGGAGCAGTTACATGGCGGGAGTTAGGGAGCAGTTACATGGCGGGATTTAGGGAGCAGTTACATGACGGCAGTTAGGGAGCAGTTACATGGCGGGAGTTACGGAGCAGTTCCATGGCGGGAGTTAGGGAGCAGTTACATGTCGGGAGTTAGGGAGCAGTTACATGGCGGGAGTTAGGGAGCAGTTACGTGACGGGAGTTAGGGAGCAGTTACATAATGGGAGTTAGGGAGCAGTTACATGGCAGGAGTTAGGGAGCAGTTACATGGCGGGAGTTAGCGAGCAGTTACATGTCGGGAGTTAGGGAGCAGTTACATGTCGGGAGTTAGGGAGCAGTTACATGATGGGAGTTAGGGAGCAGTTACATGGCGGGAGTTAGGGAGCAGTTACATGATGGGAGTTAGGGAGCAGTTACATGACGGGAGTTAGGGAGCAGTTACATGACGGGAGTTAGGGAGCAGTTACATGACGGGAGTTAAGGAGCAGTTACATGGCGGGAGTTAGGGAGCAGTTACATAGCGGGAGTTAGGGAGCAGTTACATGGCGGGAGTTAGGGAGCAGTTACATAGTGGGAGTTAGGGAGCAGTTACATGATGGGAGTTAGGGAGCAGTTACATAATGGGAGTTAGGGAGCAGTTACATGGCGGGAGTTAGGGAGCAGTTACATGGCGGGAGTTAGGGAGCAGTTACATGGCGGGAGTCAGGGAGCAGTTACATGACGGGAGTTAGGGAGCAGTTACATGGCGGGAGTTAGGGAGCAGTTACATGGCGGGATTTAGGGAGCAGTTACATGACGGCAGTTAGGGAGCAGTTACATGGCGGGAGTTACGGAGCAGTTCCATGGCGGGAGTTAGGGAGCAGTTACATGTCGGGAGTTAGGGAGCAGTTACATGGCGGGAGTTAGGGAGCAGTTACATGACGGGAGTTAGGGAGCAGTTACATGACGGGAGTTAGGGAGCAGTTACATGGCGGGAGTTAGGGAGCAGTTGCGTGAAACCAGGAAAATGAGGGAAACCCCAGCAACCTCTTCAGCAGCACTGCACCAAGGACCTGAATCCACTAACCTCCATTTATTCAGGGGACACACAGTAACGTGACGTTGGCAAACATGAGATTGGACGTTCTGTTACCAACGTTAATTATATGTAAAAGCAACGTCCGAACGGAATGTCATTAGCATAGGATTAACGTCACGTTATTTGTAGTATAATGTCGCGTTATCTTTCAGTAATGTTATGTACACCTTTGCGTTACTCTGATCCAAACTTCAAAGTAGGTCTTCTGCTGGGGTTGGGAGAGAGAGGGAAATAACGCCAGGAAATAATACTGCTATTTAAATCCCTTAAAGCCTTCAGACATGTAACTCTTCTCTGTACTGTATTTACAGCATACTATAGCATTCAATAAACACTCAAATAAGACATAATGGGCCATATTTACTAAGACGTGTTCTTCCATAAGATACCTCCCAGCTCTGGAAGATACTTTTATAGCCTACGGACATGAATGGGATGTAAGTTGTCTTCCCAGCGCCAGAAGGTGCCTGATGGCAGAATACTGCTTAGTAAACATGGTCCAAAATACAGAACCGATATAATCAAAAGAATATTAACCCCAAATACAAAATGAAAAAATAAATGCAAAGGTGCTGACACCCAGGCATGAAGTTTTATCGTTTTTGAATTTGGGGTTTGTATTATTTTTATGACATACAGTATGTTCGGCATTATATGTCTGTCTCCCTTATTAAATGCTTTAGGAACCAGATAATATGCGGTTTTGCACGTTGCACTTTGCTTCTGTTCTCCTGTTTATGGTATTATCAGCATATTTTTCCATATATAGTTATTTGATAACAATAGTAGAGAGGGTGTTATCTGGGATACTGGCATGTATTATTTATCTTTCTTTTTTTTAAATTATTTTTCTATTTGTGAATTTTGTGTTTGTCTTTTGACTGCACAGAGAACGAGTTCTTGTCTAGACCTTCTTTTTTGGAATTTTTATAGCTCTTGCCTTGTCCAAAAAGATTAATACTTGTTTGCAGTTTGTTATACATGTTTGATCTCCATGTTAGACCAAAAAGCCTAACTCCAATAAGAACAAGTAATATGCCTTTGATCATATACCCAAATGAGGTACAAATGCATTGACATGGATATTCAAAGAAGATTTACCATTGACCACCACCTGTTAGAGTCTTGAAACATTGCAGGCCCCTCTGCCAGCAAAATGGTTAAAGGTCAGCGCTGAAGTGACCACAATGGGTTAATATTTATACCTCTTGTGCCTTTCTCATTCTCTTTCCTCTTCCAGGTGCGATGGACGAAAACGGCCGGCAGCGCCTCTGAAAAATTCCAGGAGACCTCCATCTACAATGAGACCCTGCGCATTGAGAAGGTCCCGAGGATGCAGGGAGGTCGATACTATTGTAAAGCTGAGAATGGGGTTGGGGTCCCAGCCATCAAGTCCATTCGAGTAGATGTGCAGTGTAAGTCATTTAAAGGCAGCCCAGATATTCCCACAGTTCTATTGTGTATCCGGCTCTCCCGTCACCCAACCAAGACCCAACATGAACCTTCCTGGGCCTGTATTATAGAGCAAAGGGACCGTGAGATAGGAGCTGCTGTAGCATACTGTATGATGGTATATACCATAGATGGCAAATCACAGCACGTTCAACATTTCCCAATCATGGGTTAATCAATGTCCTTTTATCCCTTTATTTGCTGAGATAGGTACCATTGTTGCTTAAGTACTGTACAAACATAGAGGCATAATGAGGTCCGGAAGAATATCAAAGTCTATGCAGTCATAGAGAAATATAGCCAATAAAATATCAAACATAATAGCTAAAAGTGGGGGATCAGAATATGCTTTAGCATCACGCACACAACACCATAGAGCCATAAAAAGAACATAGCGAGTAACAAAACCAAAATAGTATACAGTAGGTATAACACAATACTAACAATAAACATTTATTGAATAGAGAGGTAGCAGGGAGGAGTGAAATCAGTGTTGTGTCCCTTATATTGCCTATATTGTTTTGGTGAGAGTTGGTTGGTCACTCCAAAAATATTACACTGATATAATCTGTACTGTTGATAATTGTAATAACACAGAAATATTGGGTTGGTGGTGCCCACTTTCAGTAAATTGTACTCAGTAGAGTGTAAATGTTCAATGTTAGGATTTAGCATTAGCCTTGAAATGGTGAAAATATAAATAGTCCAATGCACCATCATTTTAGTGGGCACACCATTAGCTAACGTTTTAGTGCATAAGAAGAGAGACAGAGAGAAATATACAGTACGGTAACAATATGTCACAGCCTTACTCCCAGTATAGCTATTGCTTTCTGTGATATTGAGATGTACAATGTGACTGCAATGGCCGACAGTACAGGATACATTTAGAAAAGTGCAATACAATTGTTCCATTTTAAGGGCTGTTCAATAAGTTAAAAAGTCGGTAACAAGTTGTTAGCAATGTGATACCCTCCATTTACCGTAATGGAAGGTGCCTTAGTTACAGCTCCTTTGTGTCCAGGTAAAACACAACTGCGGCTTTCGGCATGTCTTGCATCTCCATTCCCAGTCCACCTGCCCCTGATACATTTTACTTGGCTGGAGTGTGAAACGCGTCAGGATCACATGTGGGCTTGCCATAGACAGCAGAGCCTTTTTATCTGAACACAAAGGCGCTGTCACTAACATGTAAGAGTTGTATTGCCCTTTTACAGAGTCACTGAAACTTCACTCTCAACCTGGACCGCGGTCATGGATACAAACATAGAAACCTGCCCGTGATGACCACAAATAGCCCTATTCAAACATACGATGGAGGCTACACTTCAGATCAGTAGTGATAATCATTTTATTTTAAATGAGCAGTACAATTAACCCCATAAATACTATAGAGGCACACCATACCATATATTGCAGAGTCCTTGTAGAGCAACGCGTTGCTAATTTATCTGGAAAGGGAAGGGTTACATGACAGTCAGAAGATGCAGGGCTCATTGGTATAGCTGCCCTTTGCCTCCTAATATCTCCAAGCAGTAATACACTATCTTCATATTTAGGGAATTAACCCTTGTTGTTATTATAACACAAAATACGACAATATTTATTATATTAATATCAAATAAGAGATTTGTCTAACCCCTGCCAGGTCTGCAGCACGCTGGTTCAATGCTTGAAAGCAAGTTTAGAAAACAAGGAAGGCTGGGCCTTAATACTAAGAGAAGAGTATTTTCTATGGGGTCCCTTTGCTCTGGGATTCATGCCCAATAGGTGTGATGTGGGGTCCTGGAATCCCTGATATTACAGTAGCAGAGTGGATTGCTGCTTTAATATATCACCTTTAGAACTATGGGGTCAATGGAGTGGCCAGTGGCCTTGTCATACTAACATCTACTCTTCAGATGGACTTGGTAACACGTATCTCCTTTGAGGGAACTCTGCATGACTAGTTGCTGGGTGTTTGTAAAGGCGGACCTCCTATTACAGAGCG
This sequence comes from Ascaphus truei, assembly GCF_040206685.1. Lineage (NCBI taxonomy): Eukaryota > Metazoa > Chordata > Amphibia > Anura > Ascaphidae > Ascaphus > Ascaphus truei. Next base: position 414,710,467 of record NC_134486.1, read on the forward strand.
GCAGTGCAGTGCTGAATGGAAAGTTGATCCTTGGACATGTAGAATGCTGGTCTCCAAGGAGCTTGGCTTAGTAGTACAGCACCATGCTAGACAACCATGCCTATTTATCAGGAGTGCAATTGGCAACCTGACTCCATGTCATCATAATTCAGTCCTGTGGTCTTGCATTTCTATGGAAAGGGGAGGTTTGGAGAGCCAGCCCCGGCTAGAATCTAATGATGACAGGGATAGGTTGGCTAAGTTATAATGGTAATGCTGTACTATACTGTACAATAGGTCACTAACTCGTTCTTAAAGATACCTGGTACAAGCCACAATAAAATGCCACAGAACCATACCACAGAACCGCTAACAATGAGGCTGTCCCAACATCACAGGGCACTCAGTGTGTTACATCCTAAGCATGAGAAGCTGGAACTTCATGGGGGTTTGATTTCTTCTGACTCCTCCCTTTGTGCGATGTCACTGACTGTTTACAAGAGTTTGTGCAGGTAAAACACGGTCTACCCCCCTCTTATCGTCATTGTCTTCTGATATACAAGTTGCAATGCTCTGGATTGGACTCTACGGTGGTCTGATTTTGGAGATGGTGCATGATCTACAGCAGGGGTGCGCAAACTGGGGGGCGCAGGACTTTTCAGGGGGGGCGCAGCTGTTGCAGAGACCCCGCGCTCGTCCCTACGGCATTAAAATTAAATGCCGGGGGATCGCGTGAGGCCTCTGCCACTCTACTTACCGTGACTCAGATGGCTGGTGTGACGCAACGCGGTGTGAAATGACACCTGACACCATGGGGTCATGTGACGTCACATGCCGTCGCTATGGCACCGCAGAGTCAAATCACGCCTCGGGGTCACGTGGTGTGATGTCACATGACCCCGCGGCGTCATCTGACACCGACCAAAGAGGTAAGTGGGTTGCGAGCAGTTAAGGGAGCAGGCGGGGGGGATGGGGGCAGCATAAACGTTTGCGCACCCCTTATCTACAGCATGCAGGGGCTTCTGTCATCAAGACCCGCCCTCAACAGATCAGATTTTCCGGATATTCCAGCTTCAGCACAGGTGGCTCAATCAGTGGCTCCGTCTGAAGCAGGGACTGATCCACCTGAACTGAAGCAGGGACTGGTCCACCTATGCTGAAGCAGGGACCGATCCACCTGTACTGAAACAGGGATATCCTTAAAACCTGACTTATTCAAGGGGGGTGGGGAGGCTTGAGGACTCCTGGTTTAGGGAATAGAAGGAACAAAAAGGGAAGCATATTCCAAAGGAAGAGGAGCGCTGGGACAAGAAATCCTTCTCTGAAGCAGCAGGGCGGCAGGACGAGGGGACGCTCTCCTCCACGGAAATCCTTCTCTGAAGCAGCAGGTGGCAGGACGAGGGGACGCTCTCCTCCACGGAAATGGGGGTCAGTCCTAATTATGACAGAAAGTCAGGGATTGAACAGTCTCCGATGTTTGACAGCAGACAGAGAAATGGGCAGACACGGCCGGCTCCGCGGCTCCTCCCCGCGGCTCCTCCCCGCGGCTCTTCCCCGCGGCTCCTCCCCGCGGCTCTTCCCCGCGGCTCTTCCCCACGGCTCCTCCCCGCGGCTCCTCCCCGCGGCTCCTCCCCGCGGCTCCTCCCCGCGGCTCTTCCCCGCGGCTCCTCCCCGCGGCTCTTCCCCGCGGCTCCTCCCCGCGGCTCCTCCCCGCGGCTCTTCCCCGCGGCTCCTCCCCGCGGCTCCTCCCCGCGGCCCTTCCCCGCGGCCCCTCCCCGCGGCCCCTCCCCGCGGCCCCTCCCCGCGGCTCCTCCCCGCGGCTCTTCCCCGCGGCTCCTCCCCGCGGCTCCTCCCCGCGGCCCTTCCCTGCGCCTCCTCCCCGCGGCCCTTCCCCGCGGCACTTCCCCGCGGCCCTTCCCTGCGCCTCCTCCCCGCGGCCCTTCCCTGCGCCTCCTCCCCGCGGCTCCTCCCCGCGGCTCTTCCCCGCGGCTCCTCCCCGCGGCTCTTCCCCGCGGCTCCTCCCCGCGGCTCCTCCCTGCGGCTCTTCCCCGCGGCTCCTCCCCGCGGCTCCTCCCCGCGGCTCCTCCCCGCGGCCCTTCCCTGCGGCCCTCCCCGCGGCTCCTCCCCGCGGCCCTTCCCTGCGCCTCCTCCCCGCGGCACTTCCCCGCGGCACTTCCCTGCGCCTCCTCCCCGCGGCACTTCCCCGCGGCTCCTCCCCGCGGCTCCTCCCCGCGCCTCCTCCCCGCGGCCCCTCCCCGCGGCCCCTCCCCGCGGCCCCTCCCCGCGGCCCCTCCCCGCGGCACTTCCCCGCCGTCACGTCCTATGTTATTAGGTCTCTTCAGTAAATAGGCTCATTTGACTCTAATTCAATATCCCGTGAAACCGCTTCCCTGCGCTACGTAACATTTAGGTACCTTTTCACTTGATGCTAATCTATGTTATTAAAGGCCTCAAAAGTCTCCGGTGGCAAAAACTGGAGGGGAAAAAACCCGCCATCAGATTCACAAACGGAGGAGAGGACTTATTTACCCAACGTCTGCTGGGTGCAAAACTGGAGCAAAACCAGTGCTAAGGAATGGCAGCATATTTATATAAGGGAAAGCTGCAGTTACCTCAGCAGGGTGCCTTTTCTTTGATAAATCTGGTGCATATTTTTGACCCCATTTTGCAGCTGGAACTAGCCATAATTAGACCCCATAACCTCCCACTTTCTTATCCCGCAAATTAACTGTCATCAAGTGAAGGTCGCCAGACGTCCCGTCTGTACGGGATTGTCCCTTATTTCATTGACTTGTCCCGTTGCCCAGGAAAGGTTGGTCGGGACGCAGGATGGTCCCGTGTTTTAGCGCTTTGACATGAAATGCCTGAACTAAGAAATAACTGCAATGAAACCAGTCCTAAAAAAAACATCATCTGTTTCCCGCTGGGGTGTAACAGTTCCCTTTTCCGATAGATGCCGCCTTACTAAACGATTAAAATAATAACGTTCGGACACTGCCCGGTCGTCTCGGAATACCACGACACCGTAGGCGGGACTTGTTCTCCCACCGCTCCGTGCTGGGTCGGCGCGCTTCTCTCCTCGCCCGGCCAAGAGCAGAGAAGGTAAAAACCAAAGAATATGCCGGTCAGCTTCACGCATTGGCAGATCGTTCACCGCTCGCGACGTCGCACTTTCAAGGTGGATTTTGACGTCCCGTACTATCAAATTGTAAATGTTGCAGCCCCCACATTAAGTGAACAAAACGTACAGTCCTAGGAGCAGCAAATAGTGAAATATCACACGTCTCATACGTCTGGAAATTCATTTTAACCTCAGAACGGCGGTCCCGGGCTGTCAAAATAACCGTCAAAAACCATAAAGGCAGCCACTGCCTGAGAGGACAGATGTCAGTCAAATCATATGGTGACAAGGACATTCTGTAGTGATCTCCGAACCTCACACGCGGCTGCAGAAGTTATTCTGAAGTGTTGTGCTTTCACAGCTAGGTGACATCTTGTGTAGATGAAATGTTGGATATAAGACAAGTGGATTGCTAAGATTCAGCAGGAGTTCTAACCATCTGTCTTACGCAGAGATATCCCTGCGCTGAAACGGGGAGGCACTCGCTTGTCACCGAGTCTTCTCTCGTCCCTGCCCTACTCTCTGCGTGTCTTCTGTCTTAATATAGCTCCTTCTGCTCAAAATTCAATTCAGATGTAACTGTATCTCGGACTGCCTGCTGTCTCCACTAACAACGCCTCAAACACCATCAGGAATGCAATCTCCCAATTCACGCATCTCGTTAACAAATACATATTGATTAGGTTAATAGCAGTGACATCTCTGCAGGACGCCGGCGAGTTCTATTTCAATTTCATTTGAGTTTAAAAAAAAAAAATTAAGAAAAGCACAAGTTTTTCGCTTTGCGCGGCATACAAACCATTTTTTTTTCCTTCTGTATTCTTGTACTCTCCTGCAGTATTTATGAGAATAGCTGGTTACAGCGAGAAATGTAAATAATACACATTTTCACTTCCTTTTCAAATCCTCAGCAGGAAGCCAAATGATGTATTTATTTATTAGACATTTTGGCTCAGCATCTAGAAAGACACAGAGGAGCTATAAAACATAATAAATTAACAGCTAAATGAATGCACAGATTTGAGGGTCTATGTACTAAGAATATATATATATTTTTTAATCTCTGCGTCAAAATTGCAGTGCTAAAAAGTGCCTTGTATGTAGAGATGGGCGGAACAGTCCGAATCCGTTCCATCGTACCTGGCTGGGAGATATGCTAATGACTATGCAAAGTATATTTAAATTAGTCCTATTCCACACTTCCTAAAAGGATTTCCATACCAACTATATAGAGTTGATGTCTAAGGTACCAACCTAATGACTGGAATAGTGTCAAACCCAACAGGACTGAAACCTACAACCACTGCTTTTCTGGGCCACAGGTCTAGCAGTGTGAGCTAAACCACTGAAACGACAGACTGGGCTTTTTGAGACGAATCTGCAGAAATCCACAGACCAAAAGGAACCGGCAGATTAAATCCGCAAAAAAGAAAATCCACCAATCTCTAATGGAGCGTATGAAAGTTGTTACGGGACTTTATACACGACGCGTCATTTGTTTTAAATGAAGTTTGACACATCGCGTCCTGTTGAATACCTGATTGATACAATGTAAATTAAAACACTGATGTGATTTTTTTTTTATTTAAAACTTGTATTAGTAAAAAAGAAATAGTGTTATATTATTTATAGTAAACATACTCGGAAAATATTACGTTTTTTTTTAAACCTATAAAATTAAACATCCGTGCTGTGTCAAATACATTTTGGGGTACATACGTACTGTAGCATCGTCATCTGTACAAATACTATTAAGAGTCATTTCAGGGTTTACGCCAACTTAAGCTCGGTGGACGATTTTGACGCTGGCTCCTCTTTTTTGAGTACACAAAAACAATCTTTTTTAGTAAATACTATTTACATCTTCATGTAATCTGTTTCACGGTCCGTTTCAGTACCCCAATAAACTCCCTCTCCTCTCTCAGTTCTGCTCCAGACCCTGACAACCTGGTCAGGAACTACAACTCTGCCTTATCCTCCTCTCTTGATATACATGCCCCGCTTTCTCTCTGCCGTCCTCGCCCTTCTAACCCCAGACCCTGGCTAAATTCCCACACGCGCCTGCTGCGTTCCTGCACTCTTTCCTCTGAACGCCTCTGGAGGAAATCTCACACTCTCGCAGGCTTCCTCCACTATATATTTATGCTATCCTGTTTCAGCTCTGCCCTCTCTCAGGCTAAATAAACCTACTTTTTTTTCAGTAATCAACACGCACAAATCTAACCCACGCTGACTCTTCTCTGTCCTTGACTCTCTACTCAGACCACCCTCAGCTGCCTGTTCTTCTTCCTCCATCTCACCTCAGGACTTTGCTGACTATTTTAAAGAAAAGGTAGAATCCATACGTCAGAACATCCCCTCTGTTTCATCCTCCCATCCTACAACACTTCTTAACTCTCCTCCTGCCTTCCTTGACTCTTTTTCCGCTGTCTCAGAGGATGTGTCACTGCTGATCTCCTCCTCTCCCTCTACCACTTGCCCTCTTGACCCCATTCTCTCCCATCTCCTAAAACCTATTGTTCCTACTAAAATCCCTACGCTCACACACATTTTTAACGCCTCCCTCTACTCTGGTACCTTTCCCTCCTCCTTCAAACATGCAACAGTTATACCATTACTCAAAAACAGCACGCTTGACCGTACCTGTCTTTCTAACTATCGACCTGTCTCCCTCCTGCCTTTTGCCTCTAAACTCCTTGACGTCTTGTATTCTCTCGCTTGCTCCATTTTCTCAACACCTTTTTTCTCCTAGACCCTCTACAATCTGACTTCCACACTGCTCACTCGACTGAAAAAGCCCTCACTAAAATAATTAATGACCTCCATGCTGCCAAAGACAGAGGTCATAACACTCTGCTCATATTACTCGACCTCTCTGCAGCATTTGACACCATGGACGACCCTCTTCTCTTTCACATTCTTCATACTCTTGGTATTCGTAACAAAGCTCTATCCTGGATCTCCTCTTAACTCTCCCTTCGTACTTTCAGTGTCTCTTCTGCTAACACCTCCTCCTCCTCTATTGATCTCTCAGTGGGGTATCCCAGGGCTCTGTCCTGGGACCTCTTCTCTTTTCTCTGTACACACTTTCTCTACGTGACCTAATCACATCTCTTGGGTTTAAATATCACCTCTATGCTGACGACACACACATTTACATTTCAACCCCTGACCTTACACCTGCTGTACTGACTAAAGTTTCTGAATGTCTCTCTGCGATATCATCCTGGATGACCCTCCGCCGACTTAAACTTAACATGGCGAAACCAGAGCTCCTCATACTTCCTCCCAAACCTGGCCCTACTACCTCCTTCCACATTACTGTTGGAAGTACTATCATTCACCCAGTAGCCCAAGCAAGGTGCCTAGGGGTCACACTCGACTCCTCTCTCACATTCTCCTCTCACATTCAAAACGTATCTAAAACCTGTCGCTTTTTCCTCCGCAATATTACAAAGATACGCCCTTTCCTCTGTTACTCGACTGCTAAAACTCTGACTCAGGCCCTCATTCTCTCCCATCTCAATTACTGTAACCTCCTGCTGTCCGGCCTTCCTGCCTCTCACCTGTCTCCCCTACAATCTATCCTAAACGCTGCTGCCACAATCACTCAACTCTTTCCTAAATCTGTCTCAGCGTCTGCCCTGCTGAAATTCCTCTCCTGGCTTCCGATCAAATCCCGCATCTCACACTCAATTCTCTTCCTCAGTTTTAAAGCTTTACACTCTTCTTCCACTCCCTACATCTCAGCCCTAATTTCTCGCTATGCATCATCTTGACTCTTGCGTTCTGCTCAAGGATGTCTTCTCTCTACACCCTTTGTATCTAAAGCCCTCTCCCGCCTTAAGCCTTTCTCAATCTCTACCCAACACCTCTGGAATGCCCTTCCCCTCAGTACCCGACTTGCACCCTCACTATCCACCTTTAAGACCCACCTTAAGACACGCTTGCTTAAAGAAGCATATGAGTAGCACCGTGGCTAATACTATACACATGATACATAAAGCTTGGCCCCCTGCAGACGCACTTACCAGAATGCCCTCTTACTGTCTCTGTACGTTCTTCCTACTTACCAATTAGATTGTAAGCTCTTCGGAGCAGGGACTCCTCTTCCTAAATGTTACTTTATGTCTGAAGCACTTATTCCCATGATCTGTTATTTGTATTATTTGTTATTTATATGATTGTCACGTGTATTACTGCTGTGAAGTGCTGTGTACATTAATGGCGCTATATAAATAAAGACATACATACATACAGACGAGACAAAGAGTATTCTAAAGCTTGCCTTTAACTAGCCCGGTTATATGCTGGGTACATGGTGGATGTAACCTGGCTAGTTTAAGGCAAGTTTAAGGCATTTCTGCATTGACCAATTGGCCCATCGGATTAACACAGCAGGGTCCCTGGCAGTCCCATTCAGTTTGAATGGGACTGCCAGGGACCCCTGTTGTTAATCTGATGGGCCATTAGTCAATGACGAAATGCCTTAAACTTGCCTTAAACTAGACCCAGCATGTACCCAGCATCTACCTGGGTCTTTTTGGCGATTGCCACTGGTTTGTGTTAGAATAACCGTCAGCACTACAGTACATACATCGGTGCAGTTTGAGAACTTTGCAAGTCAAAATCGACTTGAGAGATCAGTTGTTTGCTGGCATTTTATCTGGAAGAGTTTAGCAGAGTTTGATCTTTTATGGGTTTACTGTATGTATCAAGGGCAAAAGTGGGGTAATTCTGGGGTAATTCTCTGGCTGAGCAAAGTGCACCAGATCAAAGAAAAATTATATTGATTTGAATGTTTTTCTTTCCTTTAAAACATATGGAGCAGATGTTTTGCCCCAGTTTTTGGCCACTTTTGCCTTGATACGTAGGGCCCTTACCATTGAATTGACATTAGTTCCATTACTGATATAGGGTTGTAGGATCACTGGCAGTCACAGTGTTTACAGAGGCATTTTCATATTGCAGGGCAATTAGATAGAAACCTAGGGCTTTATTCCCTATAGTCAGATATAGCTATGAATCAAGAGACCCCCAGAATGCAAATATTGTATACATAAAAAAATTGTGGTTTGCATTAGTACTGAATCAAAATTGAGCTTTAATAAAACATCCCTCAGGAGCTATAATTGGTGTAAGAAGTGAGCCAAATGTTCTCTTAATTCCCTCAAATATCTTGAACATACAGCACTCAACATCTTGATCGTACCACACTCAACATCTTGGTCGTACAGCACTCAACATCTTGATCGTACAGCACTCAACATCTTGATCGTACCACACTCAACATCTTCATCGTACAGCACTCAACATCTTGATTGTACAGCACTCAACATTCTTAATCATACCGCACTCAACATTCTTGATCATACCGCACTCAACATTCTTAATCATACCACACTCAACATTCTTGATCATACCACACTCAACATATTGATCGTACAGAGCTCAACATCTTGATCGTACAGCACTCAACATCTTGATCGTACAGCACTCAACAGCACTCAACATCTTGATCGTACCGCACTCAACATCTTGATCATACCGCAGTCGACATCTCGATCGTACCGCACTCAACATCTTGATCGTACCGCACTCGACATCTTGATCGTACCGCACTCAACATCTTGATCATACAGCACTCAACATCTTCATCGTACAGCACTCAACATCTTGATCATACAGCACTCAACATCTTGATCGTACCGCACTCAACATCTTGATCGTACCGCACTCGACATCTTGATCGTACCACACTCGACATCTTGCTCGTACCGCACTGTTTGGTCAGAGAGCAGTGTGGTCAAACAAATCCCCTAAATCAATATTTCTGGCATTATACTACTCGGCCTAGTTAGTGAAAGAGTAAAACAAACTATGGATCAGTAAATTAATACTTTAAAAAAGAATATAAGCAAACAATGCTCACTTACATATAAGATGTAACACTCAATTCCTTCAGGAGGCCCGGTCTGATGGTAGATATTAGGAAGATGCTGTTCACGCTGCCCTTATGTATAAGTGGGGAAACTTCCTTTGACTGGGAGTCTTTTGAGATGTATGGGTCTCATTCTGAAAGCCCGCTCACCGCCCACCTTTAACGTCCACGTGTACGCTGCTCCATCCTGCTTCTCCACACTGCCGCATTCGGCGTCCTTCGGGGCGTCTCCACTGACGTCACCGCGCTCTCTTGAGAAACACTGCCACCAATAAACCCTACATTTTTCGCTAGTGTTAGCTTCGTCAGCGTCTTCCTAAGATCTGCCTCCACACGGCACCTCCTGAAGGGATTAGGCGTTGCGTCTTATATTTAAGTAAGCAGTGTTTGCTACTCCTCTTTGTAAAAAGCATCTTATGATCCGTGGCTGTGTGTGTCTATTCTTTCTCTACCTGTACAAGGATCCCCCCTGGGGGAACCAGAAGAGCTGAGAAGCCATAGCTCTTATGGGCTGAGCTCACCACTCATCCTTTATAGACTGATATCGGTGTCTATGTTCCCCACGAGATGTTAAGCTGAGCACAGTTATTCTTTTTGTTTACCCTGCATAGTTCTATTGTTATAGGTGAATGCGCTGCTTTCAGTGATTATGAATGAACCTACCGAAGCTTATAGATGGATAATAAGAAAATACAATGCACAATGTACCGTAATAATTGATGGAGAGGTAAATATTATCCCGTGGTCCTAGTGTGGGTGAACCTTCTATTCTGCCTGCTCTGCTCATGGGAGATCAGCCTCTTACAAACGAATGGTTTATTTTTCCTCGAACACATCTTGGGAACGCCTGCTCATCAATCTGAGAGGGGTCATGCCAGGGACCCGGGGGACAGGGGTGAGGAGTATTGACTCGCTAAAGAGGATTATTCATTTAGTGATGAGACACAAGAAAGCCGGAGAGACCGCAAGCATGTGTTTTACTGGATGGCACTCACATCGATCAATTCCTTCCCTTTGATGAATGCATTTCCCTCCTTATCTGATTACTTGCTGTTTTATACAAGCTTTTCACGCTGTCATATCTTCATCACTTTCCACTTAACCATTTCATCCAATAAGGTTGGCGCAGGGGGGTGTAGAGGAGGATGCTCTATATTAAACAGGCTGTATTAGCTCCCACAGTGCCAGAGGGAATAAGCACAATGCATTTCCATCTCATCTGGTACTGAAGGAGTTAATTCAATTTAATGTGTGTGTGTGTGTGTGTGTGTGTGTGTGTGTGTGTGTGTGTGTGTGTGTGTGTGTGTGTGTGTGTGTGTGTGTGTGTGTGTGTGTGTGTGTGTGTGTGTGTGTGTGTATGCATATATATATATATATATATATATATATATATATAAAAAAGAAAAAGAATATGTAGTGCCAAATAGGTGTAATAATATTAATTGAATTTAAATACTATGTTCAATATTAAATTCTAAATGCAAGATGAATGTCTGGATGTAATTAATTATGCAAATCTAATAAAAAAATAATTAATAGGACAGACAATACAAACAACATAAACCAGAGAGAAAGGCCAGTCCCTTAAATGCCCACTAATAGCAGGCGCTCCTGCAGTAGGGTGTAGGCAGCTTTCAGGGGGGTGAACCCCATCCAGATAGAAATCTAAAATGAAATAAAGGGAGAAAGCGCACGGCCCATAGCGCAAAAACGTTATAACATTTAATGGAGGAATAGGGAGGGAGGAAATAGGCTCACCCAGAAAGGGAGACTACAATCAAGCGTTAGTGAACCGCCAACTCGGAGGACCCTCAGTTGTAGTCCAGCCGGTGTATCTGCAACCCATGGTAAATCCCAGGATCAGCTGGGGATTGGCGGCAGAGACGCCGGTCATTCAGTTCTAGTGCAGAGAGCTGCTGCAGCAGTAACCAGCGCTCTTAGCCTGCGGAAGCTCAGGACGCGATCCGGCCACCATCCAAACCGTCCTGTAGTGATGACGTAGTGACGCTGCTTTTTTTCCTGGGGCGTTTCGTCACTCTGTGGTGACTTCTTCAAAGGAGAACGGGTTGCAGATACACCGGCTGGACTTCAGCTGAGGATCCACCGAGTTGGCGGTGACAATTGTTCACTAACGCTTGATTTTATTCTCCCTTTGTGAGTGAGCCAATTCTCTCCCTCCCTATTCCTCCATTAAATGGGAAAACTTTTTACGCTATGGGCCTTGCGCTTTCTCCCTTTTATTCTTTATATATATATATATATAATCAGGAACCAGCCTACACCACTTCACAATATCAAGATAACACAGTGTATAAAAAGCCATCTATATGTACTGTATATTGAAAAAGCACAACGAAAGCAGGAAACAGACATTATCAGGGACATCATTAATTGATGCAAGAGAAATACTAGCTGTGTCTATACAGTAACACAAGAGTCAGTGGGAGTTTGTGTATGATAGATCTCCAAATCAGCTCTATAACTATTTAGTAAATAACCCTTTGTGCCCAGACAGTCTTAGGGATTTGGAGACAGTCTCAGTGATTTGGAGACAGTCTCAGTGATTTGGAGAGAGTCTCAGTGATTTGGAGACAGTCTCAGTGATTTGGAGACAGTCTCAGTGATTTGGAGACAGTCTCAGTGATTTGGAGACAGTCTTAGTGATTTGGAGAGAGTCTCAGTGATTTGGAGACAGTCTCAGTGATTTGGAGACAGTCTCAGTGATTTGGAGACAGTCTCAGTGATTTGGAGACAGTCTCAGTGATTTGGAGACAGTCTCAGTGATTTGGAGAGAGTCTCAGTGATTTGGAGACAGTCTCAGTGATTTGGAGACAGTCTCAGTGATTTGGAGACAGTCTTAGTGATTTTTAGCATCTGAGTCACATTGATTTCCATATAGTTTCACTGACAAAAAAAAACTAATAAACATTTCATTTTTTTATCCAGAACCCCCAAATCTCACTGATTTGGGCCTTTGGGGGTTGATATTGTTCTCTAACCGCTCCCCAAAGCTCACATTGACTCACGCAGGGCGCATTAAGTGTACTGGATGATTAAAGTGATGCTAAGAGAAGCTTCTGTTTTTAGCATGAAAACTTGCAGAGAAGCAAAATAAGCTAAGTATCGAAACCCTGCCACCATGAAATATTAATGGGCCCTGGACATCAGGGATACAGCCAGGCCTGAGCGCGGGCACATTAAAAAAACATACCAAGTCCCAACAGAGTCAGCGAAAATAAATAAGTTAACCTCTAAGCTGCAGTGTATGAATGCCTGTCCATTAAGGGGAGATCCCCCTCGCCTCTCAATATACGGTAGGATCTAAAAGCATGAAGGAAGAAACACATTCAAATATATGAGCAGCAGCATATATTAAACATATATGATGCTAGCCAGAAACAAGACATCACCTATTACTGAGTGACTGTAGAAGGACTTGTGTATTTTACAAGAATATACAGATGCAGCGGCCGTTATTCGAACATATCACATCGGAATACCCATGTCATGGCGCGGGATTTCTTCCAACCGTACCGCTTTAAGACGCGAGTGCAGAAAATGGCATTTTAGTGTTCTGGCTTTTAAACACCTTAAAGTGACACAGTAGCACAGTACCTCACACATTGCAATTCATTCATTTCATTGCATTTAATTGCACACAATCCATGAAATTCAAACAAAGCAACCGCGATAAACACGAGTGCCTGGGGCGATTGGCGGCGTTCAGGCCGCGTGAAGTTCAGCAGCGCACCCGAAAACGGCTCCGTGATTTGTTCGAATAACGGCCGCTGCGTCTGTATCTCAGGAAGAGGAAAACCCATGGAGAATTCCCCAGTAAAATTGTAATCAGGAGGAACTGGGAAAGCATAACACAGTCACTACACTCCATATATTGTAATTGCAGAGATACATTTCCTGATATGTGTAAAATTTACAATCTTACGGGTGCCGCGGGCAACCCTGACAGACAGAGGCAAACAGCAGCTTCTTTCCCCATCACTTTCATTCATTCATTGCGCTGAAACCTCCCATATGTTACATAGCTAAGGACACCATCCATACGCCTGACACAGACACACTGTGAGAAAGTAAAGGTTGTATGTGTGTGCATCTGTGTGTGTACTGCCTGGCAGGGGGTCAGGTCTGCTTAGCTTCTCAAATATATATTGTGTGTTATTTTGAAAAAAAATAAAATAAAACAATGATATTTTGGGGCAGAAAGGAAAAGCCGTAACAATGTCTGGTCACTGGAAATATTCTGTCAGAAGGGGGAAGGAGAAGCCGTACATTGACTGGTCACTGGAAATACAGTATTCTGCCAGAAGGGGGAAGGAAAACAGACAGGCTGAAGAAAGCCATGGCACTTTCGGGATTGTTTCGTTCCTCTGCCTTAGAGGAGGGGTGGGCAACTCCAGTCCTCAAGGGCCACCAATAGGTCAGGTTTTAAGGATATCCCTGCGTCAGCACAGGTGGTACAGTCAAAGACTGAGCCACTTATTGAGCCACCCGTGCTGAAGCAGGGATATCCTGAAAACCTGACCTGTTGGTAGCCCTTGAGGACTGGGGTTGCCACACCCCTGCCCTAGTGGCATGTTTGACTTCCCTCTTTAACACTATACAAGGGATAGTTTAATTTATTGATGGGTTCTCATCATTGGTTCTCCACTTACTTTTCCCCTGATCCTATAACAATGACATGCTTTGCGAGAGTGGGAACCGGACACATTCCACGTGGGTATCTCTCTATTGAGGCATCTTTCCTCTTCTTCGGTCTAACCTTGAAGGGATAACATTACCAATGGATTACCATCATTTTTTCCCCTTCACCCAAATTTCCCCGCCTCCTATAACCTTGATATGTTTTCCCAGTGGTTTAACCAAAAGAGAATACCCAACGGTGCTATGGGTTGGTTGATATCTCTGTATTTGGAGTCCTCTTTGTATTGCTTCTTCTTGATACTTCTATGGTATGTTTGGTGTCAATGATGGGTTCTCAACATTGCTTTCCCTTTTGTCCTGTTTCCCCTGACCCCATGACACTGATATGCATCCCTAAGGTTTAGAACCCACAGTATATAACTGCCGCTGCGGACCTGCCTTCCAGATCTAGATGCGCCCATTCTAACCATTCACCAGACCATCAGCGATGTGCGAGGGAGCTTCTACCAGGAGAAGACAGTCTTCTTACGCTGCACCGTCAGCTCCAACCCACCCGCCCGCTTCATCTGGAAACGGGGGTCCGAGATTCTCTCCCACAACCAGGACAACGGAGTGGATATTTATGAGCCCCTCTACACACAGGTGAGGCATTACCCCCATATTTCCAAAAACCCAGTCAAGAGGCAATTCCTCCACCGACCCCTAAATATGATCCAGGGCTGCACAGACTTACCCGACATGAATACCTGTACAGAAAACAATATGGCCACTGGGGACAGCCCTGGTCCATTGACCAATAGGTAGTTGCAACATCATTGGGAGAGGACATTGTGAATTTCCTTTGGATGGTCCCATGGCCATATTGATTTTGTACCACTGCCGGGAAATATCTAAAGTAACAATTCCTCAGCAACTGAATGATTTGGTATCACATTTAAATGAACGTGTATACAGAGTTTCTTTCTACACGTACAATGTTTTTGTGAGGAGTGGAGAAAGTGGGTGGGGGGGGGGGTGAGAGATTTATCCTCCTAAATATGAAATGCCCCTTTAAATGAGTGGAATGTGACAAAAGTGACTGCCCTCTGACGAGAGACCGAGCACAATAATACTGTCTATGACATGCAATAGTAATAGTGACAAAAGTGTTATTTGTGGAGATCTGTACAGTGAAATTAACAGGAAGATGACATGCTGGAGGTTACTGCTACGAACATGTGTGTAAGAGGGGGGATCTGAATTTAGGCAGGGAGTTTCATTGCTGCCTATGATTAAAATGCAGGTTTTAGAAGTGTGATTCCAGGGACGTTTGTAGGTGTTATTGGTGTGTCACTAGTAAGAAGGCACCCCGATCATATCACATTCTGTGAGTCATCCCACCATTAAACATTTTCAATTAAGTTAATGGGACGACTCTATGAGTCTGTGGGTGCGAGTAATATTTAAGAGGGCGATCCCATTTAAGTTTGTTGGGTATGCTAATAAAATGGGGATAGCCGTTATTGCTAATCAATGGTCATTAAAGTGAAAGCCCATTAAAAGCAATAATGGCTGTCTGACTTTACCCATACATGTGCAAGTTACAGTGTGTGTTTAAGTGAGATGCTGACTTCTAACTCATTGATGTTTATAGTGATGTGCGTAAGAGGGGAAATCTAACTTCTGAGAGGACAAACCCATTGAAATGTGTAGGTACAAGTGAAATGTGTGAGAGTAAGATCCTGACTCTACAATGAGCAATCCCATTGAAGTCGGTGGGGGCAACTGGAGGCGTGGGAGGAAATACTCTGTGGTTGTAGGACCGTGAGTCTCCTATAGGGGGCGAGGATAACAAAGCATCCACTAATGTAGGGGTCGCCAACCTATTTTTCAGGCGGGCCAATTAATGGACACAAATGTTTTCCCGGGCCGCCGTCCTACTGCCCATTGCATATTAATAGCTAATCCTAATCTAAATAACAGTGAGGATAATAAAAACATTAAAATATCACAAAAAAAATTATTGCGAAGATTAGAAGAAACTCGAAGTCCTAATAAATAAAGAAAAAGAAAAATATGAATTTACAAAGTGTCAGTGGGATTAGTGAACTTGTATTTCAAGTAACAGTTTCTCAATATTAGGATTGATTTTCGAGTGTCTGTCAATACAGATCTGTACTTATTTTTAACAAAGCTCCTTGCTGAAGATGTTTGCTCGCAAAACCAATATGGGGAATAACTTCAATGTAATTGTAATTTAAGGATTTTGATTTATTTTATGTTTTTAATTGTTACAAAAGTTATTAAAATGTTCAAAATGTATGTTAAAATCCATAAGTTTTCCGTTATGTTTTTGGAATTTTATGGATTTCGTATTGTTAATTTCCTTAATTAATGTTTCAGTCGATTTTGTTTCATTTTTTGCGCCTTCATCAGGCTCACTATTCCACATTCCGTCACAGGACACAGGTTGGCCACCCCATGCACTAATGCATAGGCGGATTTTCAGCAGCTGGACAGAGGCGCACACTTGGGATAGCCCAGAAAGGATTCCCCATTCAGTAAGGGCGCGTCCATTGTCGGCGAGCGCTCGCGACCGTGCGCGTGACGTCACAGATGTTTTAGCTGCAGTGATTTGTGGCCTGGGTAAACGCGACGGGGAGGCGTGTTGGGGTTGCGGCTATGACATCACAGAGCTGGTTCGCCCTCATTGGGCACCGCAGAATCAAATTGAACTGATTATTCGCGCACCGCGCATCCCATCGCGCTGCGTGCACACTCCTCCGCACAGTCTCGCTGACCATGGATGCGGCTTAACTGAACTCAAAGTCGGCGTGTGAGGTTATCACTCCCTCCATAGGAAGCTCCGTCACACAACTCAGAGCCGGAAGAGAATCTGCCCCCCTCCTCCCTACAGGGCTGTGCTCCTGCCATAAATATAAATAAATAGGTGTTGTCTGAGGGGTAATGAGCCAGTGCCACTGGGAAAATACAAACATTGTTCATCATATGACAGATACATCCACAGCCTTAACTTCTCCCTTACAACCATGTCCCACTCATCGTGGGAACCTTTCATTCTTTCATAACTGCTACTGTATGTACCACATTACAATACCTGTCCAGGCACAATACAATCCAAAGGGGGAAACACATTTCTTTTAAATTATATCTCAACTATAAAGGATTCCCACTTTTACTGTGGCTGCCCCTTTATATTGTGGACGAGATATTTGGGAATATGTACCAAGATGGTGCCATTTGCTCCACAACACGGAGTAAAAATTCTGATCAGTGTTCATTTTCGCCGGCATTAGATGAACCGTATGAATCTTGTTCCTTAGATTTGGGGCAGATCTCTTCGGAGAACAGTTTACGTCACCTCGGACCTATATGGATTTATATGATGCACTAGGAAAACAGGACTGGTTGTAGACACCGTATGAATCTTGTTCCTTAGATTTGGGGCAGATCTCTTCAGAGAACAGTTTACGTCACCTCGGACCTATATGGATTTATATGATGCACTAGGAAAACAGGACTGGTTGTAGACACCGTATGAATCTTGTTCCTTAGATTTGGGGCAGATCTCTTCTGAGAACAGTTTATGCCACCTCGGACCTACTGTATATGGATTTATATGATGCACGAGGAAAACAGGACTGGTTGTAGACACAACTTGCGACCCATCTCAGAATAATATTGTGTTGACTCCTGCTAAAACCGCTCTCCAAAGTGCTGTCTGGGGCCAGTGGAGCACAACTGAAGGATAAACTGTGCAAAGTGACACAATCTGAAAAGCGCTTTCATTTGCTCCACTTCCTATGTATCCCCCTGTGTGTAAAGGGGCTGCTTCAACCCACCTTACTACTGGAAGTGAAAGGGTTAACGCCAATGAAAAATGCTCCGTGCCATTTTAAAACACAATGATTATGGGACTTTCCAACACTATCCTGTATCCCATCCCACTGGTGTCCAGCAATCCTGCCAACCCGTCTCAAGGCTCAGTCAGAGAGAGCTTGCGTTACAGATGCAGCCAGCGTTACCGCACCTGTTGTTGCACGATAACACGTCTCCACTAGTGCGAGCTCTAATGCAGTATCGTGCGATTAGCAATTTAACACAACGGAGCCACGCAATGCAGAGTTGGGGATTTACTAGCCGCACGGTGTGCAACACATTGGCTGCATTTGTACAGTTTCCCCGGCTGACGGCAGAAGGGGGAAGAAAATAACCGATTTACTATAGCACTAAACCTCGTCACTGCCAGGCGGCCCAGCAAAGAAGAGGTTAAACGCGGTCAACACTTAAATCATTGCTGAAAAAAGTTTTCCGGGCGCAGATCTGGAAAATACAAAGAGGAACTGCAGTTTAAGTCCGAATGTGCTATTTATTGGGGGGTACAGAGTGAAGCTTTGCAAACTGGAGCATTGCTACAAATTGCACCATCTCAACCGTGTGCGTCAAGCCTTTGCTCCAAATTGCTCCACGAGTGTTAGGGGGCGGCCCCAGTCCCTTCGAGGCGTGCGCTGTGCGTTCAAGCTCCGCCCCCCCCAGTCAGGCTCCGCCCCCCCAGTCAGGCCGGTCCCAGTTCCTACCTTGTCGCGCACCTTTCCCCAGCGGTGCGCGGCAGGTTTTCAGTCAGGCAGGGGAATTTAAGATCAGAGTTTGCGATAGAGGCGTGGCCACGCCCCCACCAGCGGTTCAGCCAATGAGGGCGAACCAGTCACGTGAGGTCGTGGCCACGCCCCTGCAAACCCACCACCACACTCCCTCGCTTTCAGGATCGCGGTGCAGCGCAGAGCACGTGCTGCCCCCTCACTAGGCGCGCATGCAACAGAACACACTGGGACCTCACCCTTATGGGGAGTGGTTAGAGGCGAGGGGAGGCAACAGCTACATAGAAAGATCAAACATTGTGCCTATAACTGGTGCAGTCTCTCTCGCTCTCCTTGCATCGAGACACAAAGTAAGTTATGGTGAGAGAAAAGGTGACACAAAGCCTCCACCGTACCGTGTACAGCACATACAAATACCCCGTGTGAGCACATTCACACGGCTCAGACAGGTCTGCAGCCCTGCCTCTCCCCATTATCTCCTAGCATATGGTGTTTCCACTGCAGCCAGGGATTCTGGGTAATGACATGCAAATGAGCACTCACAGTGTGTCACTTTTTCCTTGTTGTCCATTTCAGCATGGACCCCTGTAAGCTTATGCCTGCTGCATTCATGTTGAAATTAATAAGAAGCCAAATGTGACACACTGTGCTCATTTGCATGGCAATACCCAGAATCCCTAGCTGCAGTGGAAGCACTGTATGCGACGAGATCATGGAGAAATGCCGGGCTGCAGACCTCTCTCTTTGCATACGATATATTCACCGGGTTTAGATGTTGTTGGCCTCTGCGCCAAATGTCAGGAACAAGATGACCAAACTGCACACATATTTCAGCGGCACCGCGTTTCAGAGCCAGCTGCACCATGTTTATTCGGTACATATCCGCCATTTTCCTTGCAGGGGGGGTGTACAATAAACGCCAGCAGTGACTGGAAGTCCTCCTTCTACATAACTATGCAACAGATCCCCAGAGCGCCGGGGAGTCAGGGCTTTTAGTAATGGGACGCTATTGTCCAATAACACAGCTGTGCGTCCGGTCAGACACAGGTGTACAGGATTGCTGGATGGTTTGCTCCGTGCACGCTGTGCGGCAGTGACCTGTACTGAGCGTCACGAGCCACTCATTCACATACAGAGGGTATAAGCCAGAGGGATATACAGTCTGGTCAGGTACGGTGTGCACCTGAGGGTCATTACTGCGGCCACACTATAGAACGTTGATGCACTGAGAGTAGGGGACGGTGGTTACAGAATGAAGGATACAGGGAGGATGCATACAGTCCCAGGATCTCCTGTACTGATAACGCCATGTGTCTCTTCCCAGTGCTGTGCCACAAGGGGCGGGCAACTCCTGTCCTCAAGGGCCACCAACAGGTCAGGTTTTCAGGATTTCCCTGCTTCAGCACGGGTGGCTCAATCGGCATCTCAGTCGTCGACTGCACCACCTGTGCTGAAGCAGGGATATCCTGATAACCTGGCCTGCTGGTGGCCCTTGAGGCCCGGTGTGGTCCACCTCTGCCGTACGGACTTCACTTGCTCTGCACCTCCACCGGGCCAGACACGGGAGCACAAACATCACTCCGGGGGGAATATAGTCCATCTCCACTCCGCTTCAGGGGCAGAGCAGGGTCGCTGACACGTTGCCCTGTTTATTTTCCCGTGGACAGGAATGACAGTTTTTCATTGATGGATCTAACAATGTCCTCTCCCCAATCCTATAGGTTAAGTGATTTTAACCCCTTCACCGTCAGACATTTAACGGGTCGCTAATTATCTCGCCCCCTTTTTTATTTTTTTTCAGAAACCACACATTACACTGTGTATTGATTGTATTCAGGGGTTATACACCCTGTAATTTGGCATGTCTCTTACCCGTGCGAGTCTGCAAGTCTCGTGTGATAATAACAACTTTATTTCATGTCGCGCTTTTCTCCCGATTGGACTCAGCGCGCTTCATAGTTACAGTACAATGCGCGGTATGCCAGGGGAGCGCAATCTTTCCCCCCCCCCCCTGCCAGCTGCCCCCTCTCCGCGCACCCCCCGCCCCTCCCTCTTACCTTGGCTACGGCATTCTGGGCTTCACGAGTCATGTCATTTGACGCCACGTTGCCATGGCGACGCGTCTCCAGACGCCGTTGGAGCCAAGGTAAGTGCAGTTTGCAAAGTCCTTCGCCGCTTCCCCGGCATTTAAATGAAGTGCCTCCGGGAAGGCCCTGCGCTCCCCGCAGACAATCTCGCAGTCTGCGCACCCCTGCGGCGCGCAGCACACAGGAGTGTTACGGTCCCTGCCGCGCAGAGCTAACAATCTGTGTTTTTTGTGCCTGAGGCACAGGGAGGTAAAGTGACTTGCACAAGGAGCTGGCAATGCGTTCTCCTGCTTAACTCTCAGTGCCACTGTTATGCGTCAGAGTTTTGACACTCTGAGCCCCTCCATCAGGGTCAAATGGAAGAGTCATGATAAAGCAGCAGTGCACCCTGCAAACAGGATCCTTTTTATTTGTTTTTGAGTTATTGAGCCCCGTGATAAAGATGGCGCTTGTCTTATCACCCCCTTAGCACCCCCCTTACCATCGTCTTACCCCCCCGAGCCCTCCCATTCAGCTGCTGTAGAACCGCAAGTTCACAACAACGTCCACTCAGAAATAAGAATTTCCCATGAGGGTTATTCCCTTAAGTCTTCTGACTGCAAAACTGGGGCAGAACCAGTGGAAAAAAACAGCACCAGATTTATCCAAAGGAAACCCCCCAATAGCTTTTATTCTGAGTAATTTCTTTTGCTAAACATAGTGCTGTATTTGCACTGGGTCTGTCCAGTTTCCCAGTCAGGAGACTTCAGTAAATAGCCCTCCTTGCTTGAGCTATGCTCTGTGTGAGTAAGTTTGTGCTTGGGGAGCCTCTGCCAGACGACTTACCCCATGCACCAGGCACTATGTTTTATTCTGCATCAGAAACTCAGCCCAGGCCGGGAAGGCAGAAAGCTCCCGGGCTAACAACATCCGAAAAAAGTGCAATGCATCAAAGCAAACTTTGCCAAACCCAACAGACAGGTTGAAAATGCTGATAAACCTGACATTTGTACATTGTTCCCTCCAGCATAAAGGAGAGTAAAATACTATGGTTCTGTATCATGCATGCAGTCTTTATTATCCCATCCTAATACTGCACCGACACACTTTATTCGAGCAAATACCCGGTATGTACCTGGCAGATACCTGGAATGCGCCGCTCCTCACCTCTGACAAGCCCCGTTGCATTTGCCTTCCCAGCCTGGGTTCATGCCTGGCTGATGGGCGGCTGATCTGTTAAATGATAATGATTAGGATTTAATAGGCTGCAATGCTTCGCGTGTCTACCAGATGGCATAAATTCATGAATTGTAATGCAGTATATATATATGTACTGTGCAGTATTGCAGCCAACGGGAATAAAATGCTTCAATCCCTGCCGGAAAATAACTCAATGTACTCGGGCAGAAAACAGTCACAAACCTCAATACACCCGGGTATACCCGAATTCGTGGGACTAGCCGAGCTCGAATAAAGTGTGTCGCCAGTGTAACATAGCTACATGTGCCTGAGCTCAGAGCCTGTGATGCTGCTCCCCTGGTCCCTCCACCGAAACATACCTCAAATAAAGCCCACACACAGAGGTCTGGAGGCACACGGACCACGGCTTTTATTAAACTACAGCGGGGGGGGGGGGGGAGGAAGGGTGCTAACCCTGCCAGGGTGCTGCACCCACAGGGAAGGCCAATGATGCACAATCATGGTCCTCAACTACTCACGCCAGGACCACCCAGACTCACCTGCTCAGCTACCTCCACGTCAGCTGTGAGATGGGCCCAAAGCACACTGAGCCAACCATGTCACCACCACACATTACGGTAACTGGGCCTCGTCTGGCAAGGTTAACCTGCACTTACTACCCGCAACCAGCTGCCACTAACAGGGCTATTTAATTCCCTTATACTGCTGTATCCCCAGACTGCCAGACCTGCAGAAACCTTTCAAACCCAATCTGAAGGCGCATTAAATTAGTCAAACCGTTTAATAAGAAACCGTGCAAACGGAACTAACGTCGCCCGTTATTAAGGGGAAAAAACATCCCGAGTGCCCTGTTCCCTGCGCTTGCATCCCTTGCGGGAGCATTCGCCTGTGAACTGTGCTCCGCCACCGGACGAACACTCATGCATCCTCTGACGTTACAATGCCCCTCATTAAAGGCCCAACAACAACCATTCCTATAGCCAGCCACCCAGCCACAAGATGATCTTCTGTCGGACACCCCTAGAAAGGAGGCCGGCTTCTGCATTGTCATGAACTCGATCCACAGATCCTTATCTTTGGTATGCCAGGCATGTAATTGCCTGTGGCAAGACACCAAGCCACCTGGCTATAATTCTGCTCCGCGAACCCTATCATGGTACCTGAGCAGGGCTGAGCCAAGGTGGGAAGCTTTTTCGCCCATTACGCTAGCGGAGGTGGAGAAATCCTTAATCCAATTAGTTAACGTAAAGGGAAATAGCCGACTTTCAATTTCCTCTTTCGTAGCCTTGCTAGACCATTAATGCCTCCTTTTAGCCCAGGAGCATGGGCAATATCTCCAAATCCCGCCCCAGACTTTTTCTTTAACTTACGCGGGTACATACAAACCCAACGGGTTGGTGATGCATGTGTATGCATCCTCAAAACAGACATCTGAATCTTTTCCCACTTTTGGCAGGCCCACCGCAGGACCTGGTAAATCCACTCTGCCTCCCGAAGGCAGTAGCAGCTCCACCAACCACTCCATGCTTACCCATGTCCTGACTGATCCCCTTCATGAGTGAAGACCCCTCCCATACTCCTGCCACACCAGGGGGAACCACATCAGCCCCAGAACCTGTTGTTGGTGTCGGTGCAAAGCTAGGCCCTTGGACCACCACTAACCCGCATGAGCGACTCACAAGTGCAGACAAAATGCCTTTTAGCAGGACCACTAAGTCATATGTGACTGCGGTCAACAACCCACTCACAGATGGCTGAGACCCCGCTACCGACCATCCTGCCGCATCCACCATTAACCATGGAACACCATCGGGGTTAGCCTCGCCACCCACCAACCCCCCTGGCCGAGGTGAGCCACCGACCTGCTCTGCCTCCTGTGACCTCCAACCCACACTGCAGGCTCCCGATCTGAGCTGGGCCTCTCTAAGGGCTTAGCGCCGCCTATGAGTGCATCGCTCTTGCCTCTCATATGGGCCACATGTGGACCCTTTCGGAGCACTTCCACCGCTCAACAGGGTGATATTAGCTGAGACTACCTGAGTGCTGCATACAGGCGCCAACATTTCCTAGCACCTCCAAACTACCTGGTAATTAATGTACTGCACCTTAGCCTTGCAGCTTCGGAGACCAATACCAGGGCTCCCGGCTGGCTTACCAGCACCAGCATTACAGGGTTGTTGTATCTCACAGGGGAACCTAATACTGTGTGCAGTGACACCACACACACAGTATCAGAGCGGCTTATTCTAGCTTTAGGAAAGGCTCAGAATTCACAGTATCATATCTAGGCCATTCCTCGTTTATGTTCTGTTTGTTTCTCTGTTTCACCTGAGTGTCCCATGCATTTTTATTCAATCTATAGCAGCGGTGCGCAAAGTTGGGGTTGGGCACGGCATTTACAGATGCCCTGCGCTCTTCTCCAAAGCATTTAAATTAAATACCGGGGAGCGCACAAGGCTTTTGTAACTCGCTTACCTTGGCTTCCAACGTCGCCATGGCAACGCTGGTCAAATGACGCCGCAGGGTCACGTGACGTCACATGACATCGTTGCGTCATTTGACGCCGGTTCCTAGGTACGGGGGGGCGCGAGCACTGGGGCTGAGCAGGCAGGGGGGCGCAGCACAGAAAGTTTGCGCACCACTGGTCTTTAGAACCCTATTAAAGTATTTGAATGTACCACAATTACTGGTACTTACCGTCAGTGTCAGGGACTCCCTGACTCTGTGCATTAGCACTTCCAGTATATCTAGTTTATCCCCATTCAGCCGCAGTGAGAGCGTGCGCGCGGGGGGGGCTGCTTTCTGCGCCCACTCTCCACCTGGCGTGAGGCTCTTGATGCTGTTGTCTGCTATTAATCCTCGGGGGCTGCCACGGTCACATGGTCACATGGTCACAGCACGTTCCTGTGTTAGGAACAGCAAGTCTTGCTGCATCTCTACACAATACAAACTGCGACGTTCACTTGCAATGCTGTTCTGTTTCGGCTCCGATATTATCTGCTTTAACTTTCTAATTTAATAGAACAAAGTGAGGTTTTTTTTTACTTTGCAGGATGAGCTGTAGAAAAATCCATTAGGGTGGGGAAGGAGGAGGGGCACAGATACCCGTGCCCACCTGCGCCAGGTGCAGTCACTGCGCTGTGTGATGTTCCAGGCCAGCCCGTCTACTTATCTCAGCTGTGTTATTAGATCAAGTCCAGCAAGCGTACATGCAAAACCAGGACTGGCTCATTACCGCACGGCTAAGCTGGAGTTTGTTGGCAGCTGTGGGTACAGCACACGTACACAGGAGAAAAGGAAGCAATTTGTTTTTGCATCTGGGAGACTTTAATAAATGACCCCCTTTAGTCATTAAAAATAATATCCAAAATATTCATCCTGGGTAAAAAAGCCACCTTTCTGGAAGACTCAGGGGACAGGTTTATGTAACCGGTAATATATGTATTGTGTTACTGCTGTGAAGCACTATATACATTAGTGGCACTATACAAATAAAGATATACATACAAACATACATACATACATACAAACATACATACATACATACATACATACATGTAGGTTAGAGACGGGTGCTGCTTAAAAAATGTGACTTGTGATACTTACACACAACCCAAAAACATCATTTTGGTGATTTTAACAACTTTATGCTGTCTACGGTTATTCTTACCTTTATTTTTGTGATTCCATCAGGACATTTGGTAGTTTTTCTATCAAACAATAAATGAAAGTCATGGCGTTCAGCTGCATTTTGTAAATGTGTCCGGTGGTGTTTTCTGCACCAGTGCTGCAGCATTTATAAATACCGCTAATTGGTTACTGTGGCCCCTCTGATAACTCAGGGGTTATCTCCTCCGTGCAAGGTCAGTGTGTGTGCTAATGCAGCAATAAAGGGAATGTGTAATTGATTTGTTATGTCCTCGCTGTAGGAGAGATGCAGAGAACATTGGCAGCGACTGAATAAGTAATTGGTTTGTGATGTCTTGATTGGAGACTAATGCACTCTATATTTAGGATCCCGATCTCTGAGGTGCATACGAGAGTCCTCCTGTCTCACAGAGTGAATAACAAAGACAATACAGTTTAGTCATAATGAATTAGTAGCTCTGCATCAGCGACACTGTAGCTCGTGTTAGATACTGTACACGTTCTGGGTAGTCCACCATGAACCTTGGGCTCTGCTGGGACATTAATGGCCAGGCACTGTCCTGTTCTTTCAGGGTGGTTTCTTGAGGGTTACTAGCTCACCCAAATAAATACAGATACCTTGGTTGGGAACAAATGACCGTAGCCTTTTATTAACAAAAATACCTGGATCTGGTCAGCACGAAGCCCCACCCATTGACCCTGAATATGTTCCCCGCCGCTGATGTACATGACCCGTTGAGCACTCTTGCTTTGTCACACCTGGTGTCCCTCTTATGAGTACACCCCTAGGCCTGCCACACCTTGCTATGCCACAGGAGCGCATCATTTGGGCCCCTCCCATTTCTCCACATTAACCACCTGGGCAAAACTGACCAGCCCACACCCCACCAACACCGAACCATTTGACCTGGTGGAATCGGTGTTGGTCCAGTGTTTGTGCAATTGTTTGATGGATGAAAACATTACATTGAAACATCTAGAACTTATTACATTGATCTAATTTTTGATCATTTTATACGCAGCCATTTTTGATCAGCAAATGCAAAGCAAGAGGAGGCCGAGTTATGGGTCACTAACGTGCTTATTAACATTTTCTAGTAATTATTTTTTCCCATTTACAGCATGTTGCAAAAATACACCGGGCAGAAAGCCCAGAGCCGAACACACGGTTTATTTTCTTTAATTATTTTGTGGACCCAACTTCATTAGGACTCTTCAAAAACACAATGCAATGTTACCCAATAAAACAATGCATGTGCAGTGATACTCAATACCATTGTGGATTGACGGAGCACACAGTATAATTAAAAGCAGGATTTCCAGGTGCTTGGTTGGTGCAGTTAATTATCCTACTTATCCAATTAGATTAGACTGCTGTGCACCACTATAGGGATCCCAGTCTGTGAGGCACACCTGTATACCTCGCAGTATTCTCTTCTCATACCTGTCTGTGAGGCATACCTGTATACCTCGCAGTATTCTCTTCTCATACCTGTCTGTGAGGCACACCTGTATACCTCGCAGTATTCTCTTCTCATACCTATCTGCGAGGCACACCTGTATACCTCGCAGTATTCTCTTCTCATACCTGTCTGCGAGGCATACCTGTATACCTCGCAGTATTCTCTTCTCATACCTGTCGGCGAGGCACACCTGCATACCTCGCAGTATTCTCTTCTCATACCTGTCTGCGAGGCACACCTGTATACCTCGCAGTATTCTCTTCTCATACCTGTCTGTGAGGCACACCTGTATACTTCGCAGTATTCTCTTCTCATACCTATCTGCGAGGCACACCTGTATACCACGCAGTATTCTCTTCTCATACCTATCTGCGAGGCACACCTGTATACCACGCAGTATTCTCTTCTCATACCTGTCTGCGAGGCACACCTGTATACCTCGCAGTATTCTCTTCTCATACATATCTGCGAGGCACACCTGTATACCTCGCAGTATTCTCTTCTCATACCTATCTGCGAGGCACACCTGTATACCACGCAGTATTCTCTTCTCATACCTGTCTGCGAGGCACACCTGTATACCTCGCAGTATTCTCTTCTCATACCTGTCTGCGAGGCACACCTGTATACCTCGCAGTATTCTGTTCTTATACCTGTCTGCGAGGCACACCTGTATACCTCGCAGTATTCTCTTCTCATACCTGTCTGCGAGGCATACCTGTATACCTCGCAGTATTCTCTTCTCATACCTGTCGGCGAGGCACACCTGCATACCTCGCAGTATTCTCTTCTCATACCTGTCTGCGAGGCACACCTGTATACCTCGCAGTATTCTCTTCTCATACCTGTCTGTGAGGCACATCTGTATACCTCGCAGTATTCTCTTCTCATACATGTCTGCGAGGCACACCTGTATACCTCGCAGTATTCTCTTCTCATACATATCTGCGAGGCACACCTGTATACATCGCAGTATTCTCTTCTCATACCTGTCTGTGAGGCACACCTGTATTCCTCGCAGTATTCTCTTCTCATACCTGTCTGCGAGGCACACCTGTATACCTTGCAGTATTCTGTTCTCATACCTGTCTGCGAGGCACACCTGTATACCTCGCAGTATTCTGTTCTCATACTTGCTCATCTCCCTGTTAGCACACGGCAGATCATTGATAATCCCAGTTAGAGCGAGGCCCCTCTTTCCTTGTAATATAATTATCCCGCTCCCTCTCTTTCCCCGTGTGTAAAACATTGGCCATGTAATTGAAAAGATTTTGCCTAATGAATTCCAAAGTGTTTGAAGATAAAGTTTGCTTAACCCCGGTGACAGCAAAATGATGTGTGAGAGACAATGAGGAATAAGACCAACATGGTGTAATGTGTTCCTTCCTAATACTGCGCCAAAGCCTTCTTTCCTGGCAGCCTGTGCAAATAGCAGGCCGGGTGTGTACATACTGTATGTATTCAGCATGATTTCTCAACTTCTTCCCGTAGACGCCGATCTTCTGAGCAAACAGGCGACACGGCCTCAGATCCTGGTGGATTACACTGATGGAAACCGGCACCATTTATAGACTCAAACTATGACACACATCTCATTATATGACACAAGAGGTCCAAAGCAGACACAAAGCTCCTTGACACATTGACGCAAAGGGACTCCGATTTAAATGTACGCGATGGGTGTCATTATGTTGAGCAGGGTCCCGGTTTACAAAGCTTAACACACACAGTATGACCGATTGTTTTGACGTTTGATCGCAACTTTGAAGGACACATCAATAGAAATATGCGCTCTCCATGGATTGTAACATTGACGGTTTTGCTGCCGGAGGGCGCCTGCGATGCTTTGCAGCAGAGGGGCTGATATATGGGAGCTCTCCAGGGTGGTTTCCATTGTTACTCAGTCTTTGTTCTCCCTTCGGTCAGGGTGAAACGAAAGTATTGAAGCTGAAGAACTTGAGGCCTCAGGATTACGCTAATTACACGTGTCAAGTGTCCGTGCGGAATGTGTGCGGGATCCCCGATAAATCCATCACTTTCCGACTCACTAACAGGACAGGTAAGAGGTCTCACAAGCATGCGGTTGTGTCTAAATGTAATAGGCTGCTGACTTCTAGAAGCCATATTGGTCCTGGGGATGTGTAGGTTGCTTCTAAGTGGTAATACTGGCTCATTAAGCAACATGAGAGCATAGAGGAACAGCAGTTGTAGTTTCAAACCTCACAGGCCTTTTCTTCATCCGATAGTACAGCCGCGGCCCCTTTTATTCTCCAACATCTCCGAATTTTTTCGGGGATTTTTTCCGAATGCCACGCACTTCACCGCACTTCACCGCACTTCACCGCGTTCATGCCGCATACTGACCGCATTCATACCGCATTCACGTTCGTGCATTCAATATTACGAGCGCTACAATACCGGAACATATTC
This sequence comes from Ascaphus truei, assembly GCF_040206685.1. Taxonomy (NCBI): domain Eukaryota; kingdom Metazoa; phylum Chordata; class Amphibia; order Anura; family Ascaphidae; genus Ascaphus; species Ascaphus truei. Next base: position 414,739,572 of record NC_134486.1, read on the forward strand.
CAGAAAAAAAATAATACTGCATCTGCCCGCGGTTATCAGAGTTGCGCCGATACAGCCGCATTAGGATAAAGGCGGCCGCAGCTGTATATCTGAAGCAGAAACTTGAGATCATGAAGTCCGTTCAATGTAATTTCATCTACTAATAATGTTGTTAATAAACGTTGATCTACTTAAAGGAATCTCAGCCTACGACTAACCTAGCTGTCTGAATCTGTCATCCATTCATTGATTGGCAAATAGTCTCCATTCAAAGTTCTAGTAGACATATTGGTATTGGAACACTGTGGATTTATTAACGTTTTTAACACCTTTTAAAAGGACCAACATAAGAGTTGATCATATACTGTAGGCATGACCATGTTCTGAGCTTTCCCTCTCTTCCCTCTCTTCCCTCTCTTTCCTCTCTTTCCTCTCTCCCACTCTCCCAATCTCCCACACTCCCACTCTCCCTTTCTCCCTCTCTTCCTCTCTTCCTTTCTCCCTCTCTCCCTCTCTCCCATTCCCCCTTTCACACTCTCTTCCTCTCTTCCTCTCCCTCTATCTCTCTCCCCCTCTCTCCTTCTCTCCTTCTCTCCTTCTCTCCCTCTCTCCCTCTCTCCCACTCCCCCTTTCACACTCTCTTCCTCTCTTCCTCTCCCTCTCTCTCTCTCTCTCTCCCTCTCTCCTTCTCTCCTTCTCTCCCTCTCTCCCTCTCTCAAGCTGTTCTTTTTTTCTAGTTTCTGGATTATCTGTAAAAAAAAAAAAAAGTATCAATGTCATAATACCTTTACAGTGGAATATGTGTCACACTTGTGTTCCGAGTGTAATAATTGGGACCCCTCCGAAAAAGATACAAACCAAAAACTTAAGCATTCATAAGCTGACTAGTTTGAGGCGGTAAGATGATCATGCTTTGGCAAAACACCCAGGTTCAGCTCATTTGAAAACATAAAAGAAAAAATGGTCTCACGGTACAGTCTTGTGGCGTTGACACCATAACTGCCCCTTGCCATAACTGCCCCTTTGCCATTGAAGAGGAGAATACCAAGAATGTAAATTGTCACCTGAAAAAGTCATGCTGCAAGTTTAATAAAATGTCCCAGAAAATCAACATCGAGAAATTCCTACTCACCAAGCTTGTCTCGTTTAATTGTCAAGGAAAATAAAGTGATACAGGTATCAAGAAAGATACACCATTAAATAATATTCATTTAAAATGTACTCGTATCATCTGTCACAACACTGTTCCAAACACATTCCTGCCTTTTTGTGCGTGCTATCTGATGTTGGTCTTGTTTAATTGTTTAGGAGAAGAAAAACAAATAACAAGTAAGATACACTGTTATTTATTACAAGTTTTTATTGTATTCTTGTGGTCTGTAAGCAACACTGTTTCATTTTGTTGTTTTCTTTACTTACGAATCCCTACCGTTTAGATCTAGTAAAACATTTAGGGTTAAAGTGTGGGTTTCATTGACACTAATATGGAGAAACCACAATATGAGAAAGCTTCAAGGAGAAAATGTGTTAGCTCAGAAAACAGAGGGTAATTTCCTTCGAATTTTTTTTTTTGGGGGGGGGGACTCTTTTGTGATGTATTCCTGTATTTTTTGCGCCATAAGCTGCTCTGAATACAACTGATTTCTGCATGGCATGGTTGTGTGCAGACTTCCCCATTTTTAATGAAAACAAAAGCCATTAGCTATTATTTTTTCCCCAGGGAACAGAGGCCACTTAGGACATGAAAAATTAAGCATTATCTCTGCAGTTCCCTGTGTTAGGAGTGGTAAAATACAGGAAAGTGGTCAGGTCTCTGCTCTCTCTGCAGTTCCCTGTGTTAGGAGCGGTAAGATACAGATAAGAGGTCAGGACTCTGCTCTCTCTGCAGTTCCCTGTGTTAGGAGCGGTAAGATACAGATAAGTGGTCAGGACTCTGCTCTCTCTGCAGTTCCCTGTGTTAGGAGCGGTAAGATACAGATAAGTGGTCAGGACTCTGCTCTCTCTGTAGTTCCCTGTGTTAGGAGCGGTAAGATACAGATAAGTAGTCAGGTCTCTTCTCTCTCTGCAGTTCCCTGTGTTAGGAGCGGTAAGATACAGATAAGTGGTCAGGACTCTGCTCTCTCTGCAGTTCTCTGTGTTAGGAGCGGTAAGATACAGATAAGTAGTCAGGTCTCTTCTCTCTCTGCAGTTCCCTGTGTTAGGAGCGGTAAGATACAGATAAGTGGTCAGGACTCTGCTCTCTCTGCAGTTCCCTGTGTTAGGAGGGGTAAGATACAGATAAGTGGTCAGGACTCTGCTCTCTCTGCAGTTCCCTGTGTTAGGAGCGGTAAGATACAGAGAAGTGGTCAGGACTCTGCTCTCTCTGCAGTTCCCTGTGTTAGGAGCGGTAAGATACAGATAAGAGGTCAGGACTCTGCTCTCTCTGCAGTTCCCTGTGTTAGGAGCGGTAAGATACAGATAAGAGGTCAGGACTCTGCTCTCTCTGCAGTTTCCTGTGTTAGGAGCGGTAAGATACAGATAAGTGGTCAGCACTCTGCTCTCTCTCTGCAGTTACCTGTGTTAGGAGCGGTAAGATACAGATAAGAGGTCAGGACTCTGCTCTCTCTGCAGTTCCCTGTGTTAGGAGCGGTAAGATACAGATAAGAGGTCAGGACTCTGCTCTCTCTGCAGTTCCCTGTGTTAGGAGCGGTAAGATACAGATAAGTGGTCAGCACTCTGCTCTCTCTCTGCAGTTACCTGTGTTAGGAGCGGTAAGATACAGATAAGAGGTCAGGACTCTGCTCTCTCTGCAGTTCCCTGTGTTAGGAGCGGTAAGATACAGATAAGAGGTCAGGACTCTGCTCTCTCTGCAGTTCCCTGTGTTAGGAGCGGTAAGATACAGATAAGTGGTCAGGACTCTGCTCTCTCTGCAGTTCCCTGTGTTAGGAGCGGTAAGATACAGATAAGAGGTCAGGACTCTTCTCTCTCTGCAGTTCCCTGTGTTAGGAGCGGTAAGATACAGAAAGTGGTCAGGACTCTGCTCTCTCTGCAGTTCCCTGTGTTAGGAGGGGTAAGATACAGAAAGTGGTCAGGACTCTGCTCTCTCTGCAGTTCCCTGTGTTAGGAGGGGTAAGATACAGATAAGAGGTCAGGTCTCTGCTCTCTCTGCAGTTCCCTGTGTTAGGAGCGGTAAGATACAGAAAGTGGTCAGGACTCTGCTCTCTCTGCAGTTCCCTGTGTTAGGAGTGGTAAGATACAGATAAGTGGTCAGGACTCTGCTCTCTCTGCAGTTCCCTGTGTTAGGAGGGGTAAGATACAGATAAGAGGTCACGTCTCTGCTCTCTCTGCAGTTCCCTGTATTAGGAGCGGTAAGATACAGATAAGTGGTCAGGACTCTGCTCTCTCTGCAGTTCCCTGTGTTAGGAGCGGTAAGATACAGATAAGAGGTCAGGACTCTGCTCTCTCTGCAGTTCCCTGTGTTAGGAGCGGTAAGATACAGATAAGTGGCCAGGACTCTGCTCTCTCTGCAGTTCCCTGTGTTAGGAGCGGTAAGATACAGAAAGTGGTCAGGACTCTGCTCTCTTTGAAGTTCCCTGTGTTAGGAGCGGTAAGATACAGATAAGTGGTCAGGACTCTGCTCTCTCTGCAGTTCCCTGTGTTAGGAGCGGTAAGATACAGATAAGAGGTCACGTCTCTGCTCTCTCTGCAGTTCCCTGTATTAGGAGCGGTAAGATACAGATAAGTGGTCAGGACTCTGCTCTCTCTGCAGTTCCCTGTGTTAGGAGCGGTAAGATACAGATAAGAGGTCAGGACTCTGCTCTCTCTGCAGTTCCCTGTGTTAGGAGCGGTAAGATACAGATAAGAGGTCAGGACTCTGCTCTCTCTGCAGTTCCCTGTGTTAGGAGCGGTAAGATACAGGAAAGTGGTCAGGACTCTTCTCTCTCTGCAGTTCCCTGTATTAGGAGCGGTAAGATACAGATAAGTGGTCAGGACTCTGCTCTCTCTGCAGTTCCCTGTGTTAGGAGCGGTAAGATACAGATAAGTGGTCAGGACTCTGCTCTCTCTGCAGTTCCCTGTATTAGGAGCGGTAAGATACAGATAAGAGGTCAGGTCTCTGCTCTCTCTGCAGTTCCCTGTGTTAGGAGCGGTAAGATACAGATAAGAGGTCAGGACTCTGCTCTCTTTGAAGTTCCCTGTGTTAGGAGCGGTAAGATACAGATAAGTGGTCAGGACTCTGCTCTCTCTGCAGTTCCCTGTGTTAGGAGCGGTAAGATACAGATAAGTGGTCAGGTCTCTGCTCTCTCTGCAGTTCCCTGTGTTAGGAGGGGTAAGATACAGGAAAGTGGTCAGGACTCTTCTCTCTCTGCAGTTCCCTGTGTTAGGAGCGGTAAGATACAGATAAGTGGTCAGGACTCTGCTCTCTCTGCAGTTCCCTGTGTTAGGAGCGGTAAGATACAGATAAGTGGTCAGGTCTCTGCTCTCTCTGCAGTTCCCTGTGTTAGGAGCGGTAAGACACAGATAAGTGGTCAGGACTCTGCTCTCTCTGCAGTTCCCTGTGTTAGGAACGGTAAGATACAGATAAGTGGTCAGGACTCTGCTCTCTCTGCAGTTCCCTGTGTTAGGAGCGGTAAGATACAGATAAGTGGTCAGGACTCTGCTCTCTCTGCAGTTCCCTGTGTTAGGAGGGGTAAGATACAGATAAGAGGTCAGGACTCTGCTCTCTCTGCAGTTCCCTGTGTTAGGAGGGGTAAGATACAGATAAGTGGTCAGGACTCTGCTCTCTCTGCAGTTCCCTGTGTTAGGAACGGTAAGATACAGATAAGTGGTCAGGACTCTGCTCTCTCTGCAGTTCCCTGTGTTAGGAGCGGTAAGATACAGATAAGTGGTCAGGACTCTGCTCTCTCTGCAGTTCCCTGGGTTAGGAGCGGTAAGATACAGATAAGTGGTCAGGTCTCTGCTCTCTCTGCAGTTCCCTGTGTTAGGAGCGGTAAGATACAGATAAGAGGTCAGGACTCTGCTCTCTCTGCAGTTCCCTGTGTTAGGAGCGGTAAGATACAGATAAGTGGTCAGGTCTCTGCTCTCTCTGCAGTTCCCTGTGTTAGGAGCGGTAAGATACAGATAAGTGGTCAGGTCTCTGCTCTCTCTGCAGTTCCCTGTGTTAGGAGCGGTAAGATACAGATAAGTGGTCAGGTCTCTGCTCTCTCTGCAGTTCCCTGTGTTAGGAGCGGTAAGATACAGATAAGTGGTCAGGTCTCTGCTCTCTCTGCAGTTCCCTGTGTTAGGAGCGGTAAGATATAGGAAAGTGGTCAGGACTCTGCTCTCTCTGCAGTTCCCTGTGTTAGGAGCGGTAAGATACAGATAAGAGGTCAGGACTCTGCTCTCTCTGCAGTTCCCTGTGTTAGGAGCGGTAAGATACAGATAAGTGGTCAGGTCTCTGTTCTCTCTGCAGTTCCCTGTGTTAGGAGGGGTAAGATACAGATAAGAGGTCAGGACTCTGCTCTCTCTGCAGTTCCCTGTGTTAGGAGGGGTAAGATACAGATAAGTGGTCAGGACTCTGCTCTCTCTGCAGTTCCCTGTGTTAGGAGGGGTAAGATACAGATAAGTGGTCAGGACTCTGCTCTCTCTGCAGTTCCCTGTGTTAGGAGCGGTAAGATACAGATAAGTGGTCAGGACTCTGCTCTCTCTGCAGTTCCCTGTGTTAGGAGCGGTAAGATACAGATAAGTGGTCAGGATTCTGCTCTCTCTGCAGTTCCCTGTGTTAGGAGGGGTAAGATACAGATAAGTGGTCAGGACTCTGCTATCTCTGCAGTTCCCTGTGTTAGGAGCGGTAAGATACAGATAAGTGGTCAGCACACTGCTCTCTCTGCAGTTCCCTGTGTTAGGAGCGGTAAGATACAGATAAGTGGTCAGGACTCTGCTCTCTCTGCAGTTCCCTGTGTTAGGAGCGGTAAGATACAGATAAGTGGTCAGGACTCTGCTCTCTGTGCAGTTCCCTGTGTTAGGAGCGGTAAGATACAGATAAGTGGTCAGGACTCTGCTCTCTCTGCAGTTCCCTGTGTTAGGAGCGGTAAGATACAGATAAGTGGTCAGGACTCTGCTCTCTCTGCAGTTCCCTGTGTTATGAGCGGTAAGATACAGATAAGTGGTCAGGACTCTGCTCTCTCTGCAGTTCCCTGTGTTAGGAGCGGTAAGATACAGATAAGAGGTCAGGACTCTGCTCTCTCTGCAGTTCCCTGTGTTAGGAGCGGTAAGATACAGATAAGTGGTCAGGTCTCTGCTCTCTCTGCAGTTCCCTGTGTTAGGAGCGGTAAGATACAGATAAGTGGTCAGGACTCTGCTCTCTCTGCAGTTCCCTGGGTTAGGAGCGGTAAGATACAGATAAGAGGTCAGGACTCTGCTCTCTCTGCAGTTCCCTGTGTTAGGAGCGGTAAGATACAGATAAGTGGTCAGGACTCTGCTCTCTCTGCAGTTCCCTGGGTTAGGAGCGGTAAGATACAGATAAGTGGTCAGGACTCTGCTCTCTCTGCAGTTCCCTGTGTTAGGAGCAGTAAGATACAGATAAGAGGTCAGGACTCTGCTCTCTCTGCAGTTCCCTGTGTTAGGAGGGGTAAGATACAGATAAGTGGTCAGGACTCTGCTCTCTCTGCATTTCCCTGTGTTAGGAGCAGTAAGATACAGATAAGTGGTCAGGACTCTGCTCTCTCTGCAGTTCCCTGTGTTAGGAGCGGTAAGATACAGATAAGTGGTCAGGACTCTGCTCTCTCTGCAGTTCCCTGTGTTAGGAGCGGTAAGATACAGATAAGTGGTCAGGACTCTTCTCTCTGCAGTTCCCTGTGTTAGGAGCGGTAAGATACAGATAAGTGGTCAGGACTCTGCTCTCTCTGCAGTTCCCTGGGTTAGGAGCGGTAAGATACAGATAAGAGGTCAGGACTCTGCTCTCTCTGCAGTTCCCTGTGTTAGGAGCGGTAAGATACAGATAAGTGGTCAGGACTCTGCTCTCTCTGCAGTTCCCTGGGTTAGGAGCGGTAAGATACAGATAAGTGGTCAGGACTCTGCTCTCTCTGCAGTTCCCTGTGTTAGGAGCGGTAAGATACAGGAAAGTGGTCAGGTCTCTGCTCTCTCTGCAGTTTCCTGTGTTAGGAGCGGTAAGATACAGATAAGTGGTCAGGACTCTGCTCTCTCTGCAGTTTCCTGTGTTAGGAGCGGTAAGATACAGATAAGTGGTCAGGACTCTGCTCTCTCTGCAGTTCCCTGTGTTAGGAGCGGTAAGATACAGATAAGTGGTCAGGACTCTGCTCTCTCTGCAGTTCCCTGTGTTAGGAGCGGTAAGATACAGATAAGTGGTCAGGACTCTGCTCTCTCTGCAGTTCCCTGTGTTAGGAGCGGTAAGATACAGATAAGTGGTCAGGACTCTGCTCTCTCTGCAGTTCCCTGTGTTAGGAGTGGTAAGATACAGATAAGTGGTCAGGACTCTGCTCTCTCTGAAGTTCCCTGTGTTAGGAGCGGTAAGATACAGGAAAGTGGTCAGGACTCTGCTCTCTCTGCAGTTCCCTGTGTTAGGAGCGGTAAGATACAGATAAGTGGTCAGGACTCTGCTCTCTCTGCAGTTCCCTGTGTTAGAAGGGGTCAGGACTCTGCTCTCTCTGCAGTTCCCTGTGTTAGGAGCGGTAAGATATAGGAAAGTGGTCAGGACTCTGCTCTCTCTGCAGTTCCCTGTATTAGGAGCGGTAAGATACAGATAAGTGGTCAGGACTCTGCTCTCTCTGCAGTTCCCTGTGTTAGGAGCGGTAAGATACAGATAAGAGGTCAGGTCTCTGCTCTCTCTGCAGTTCCCTGTGTTAGGAGCGGTAAGATACAGATAAGTGGTCAGGTCTCTGCTCTCTCTGCAGTTCCCTGTGTTAGGAGGGGTAAGATACAGAAAGTGGTCAGGACTCTGCTCTCTCTGCAGTTCCCTGTGTTAGGAGCGGTAAGATACAGATAAGTGGTCAGGACTCTGCTCTCTCTGCAGTTCCCTGTGTTAGGAGCGGTAAGATACAGATAAGAGGTCAGGACTCTGCTCTCTCTGCAGTTCCCTGTGTTAGGAGGGGTAAGTTACAGATAAGTGGTCAGGACTCTGCTCCCTCTGCAGTTCCCTGTGTTAGGAGCGGTAAGATACAGATAAGTGGTCAGGACTCTGCTCTCTGCAGTTCCCTGTGTTAGGAGGGGTAAGATACAGATAAGTGGTCAGGACTTTGCTCTCTCTGCAGTTCCCTGTGTTAGGAGCGGTAAGATACAGGAAAGTGGTCAGGACTCTGCTCTCTCTGCAGTTCCCTATGTTAGGAGCGGTAAGATACAGATAAGTGGTCAGGTCTCTGCTCTCTCTGCAGTTCCCTGTGTTAGGAGCGGTAAGATACAGATAAGTGGTCAGGTCTCTGCTCTCTCTGCAGTTCCCTGTGTTAGGAGCGGTAAGATACAGATAAGTGGTCAGGACTCTGCTCTCTCTGCAGTTCCCTGTGTTAGGAGCGGTAAGATACAGATAAGTGGTCAGGACTCTGCTCTCTCTGCAGTTCCCTGTGTTAGGAGCGGTAAGATATAGGAAAGTGGTCAGGACTCTGCTCTCTCTGCAGTTCCCTGTGTTAGAAGGGGTCAGGACTCTGCTCTCTCTGCAGTTCCCTGTATTAGGAGCGGTAAGATACAGATAAGTGGTCAGGACTCTGCTCTCTCTGCAGTTCCCTTTGTTAGGAGCGGTAAGATACAGATAAGTGGTCAGGACTCTGCTCTCTCTGCAGTTCCCTGTGTTAGGAGCGGTAAGATACAGATAAGTGGTCAGGTCTCTTTTCTCTCTGCAGTTCCCTGTGTTAGGAGCGGTAAGATACAGATAAGTGGTCAGGACTCTGCTCTCTCTGCAGTCCCCTGTGTTAGGAGGGGTAAGATACAGATAAGTGGTCAGGACTCTGCTCTCTCTGCAGTTCCCTGTGTTAGGAGGGGTAAGATACAGAAAGTGGTCAGGACTCTGCTCTCTCTGCAGTTCCCTGTGTTAGGAGCGGTAAGATACAGATAAGTGGTCAGGACTCTGCTCTCTTTGACGTTCCCTGTGTTAGGAGCGGTAAGATACAGAAAGTGGTCAGGACTCTGCTCTCTCTGCAGTTCCCTTTGTTAGGAGCGGTAAGATACAGATAAGAGGTCAGGACTCTGCTCTCTCTGCAGTTCCCTGTGTTAGGAGCGGTAAGATACAGAAAGTGGTCAGGACTCTGCTCTCTCTGCAGTTCCCTGTGTTAGGAGGGGTAAGATACAGAAAGTGGTCAGGACTCTGCTCTCTCTGCAGTTCCCTGTGTTAGGAGGGGTAAGATACAGATAAGAGGTCAGGACTCTGCTCTCTCTGCAGTTCCCTGTGTTAGGAGCGGTAAGATATAGGAAAGTGGTCAGGACTCTGCTCTCTCTGCAGTTCCCTGTGTTAGGAGTGGTAAGATACAGATAAGTGGTCAGGACTCTGCTCTCTCTGCAGTTCCCTGTGTTAGGAGGGGTAAGATACAGATAAGAGGTCACGTCTCTGCTCTCTCTGCAGTTCCCTGTATTAGGAGCGGTAAGATACAGATAAGTGGTCAGGACTCTGCTCTCTCTGCAGTTCCCTGTGTTAGGAGCGGTAAGATACAGATAAGAGGTCAGGACTCTGCTCTCTCTGCAGTTCCCTGTGTTAGGAGCGGTAAGATACAGATAAGTGGCCAGGACTCTGCTCTCTCTGCAGTTCCCTGTGTTAGGAGCGGTAAGATACAGAAAGTGGTCAGGACTCTGCTCTCTCTGCAGTTCCCTGTGTTAGAAGGGGTCAGGACTCTGCTCTCTCTGCAGTTCCCTGTGTTAGGAGCGGTAAGATATAGGAAAGTGGTCAGGACTCTGCTCTCTCTGCAGTTCCCTGTATTAGGAGCGGTAAGATACAGATAAGTGGTCAGGACTCTGCTCTCTCTGCAGTTCCCTGTGTTAGGAGCGGTAAGATACAGATAAGAGGTCAGGTCTCTGCTCTCTCTGCAGTTCCCTGTGTTAGGAGCGGTAAGATACAGATAAGTGGTCAGGTCTCTGCTCTCTCTGCAGTTCCCTGTGTTAGGAGGGGTAAGATACAGAAAGTGGTCAGGACTCTGCTCTCTCTGCAGTTCCCTGTGTTAGGAGCGGTAAGATACAGATAAGTGGTCAGGACTCTGCTCTCTCTGCAGTTCCCTGTGTTAGGAGCGGTAAGATACAGATAAGAGGTCAGGACTCTGCTCTCTCTGCAGTTCCCTGTGTTAGGAGGGGTAAGTTACAGATAAGTGGTCAGGACTCTGCTCCCTCTGCAGTTCCCTGTGTTAGGAGCGGTAAGATACAGATAAGTGGTCAGGACTCTGCTCTCTGCAGTTCCCTGTGTTAGGAGGGGTAAGATACAGATAAGTGGTCAGGACTTTGCTCTCTCTGCAGTTCCCTGTGTTAGGAGCGGTAAGATACAGATAAGTGGTCAGGTCTCTGCTCTCTCTGCAGTTCCCTGTGTTAGGAGCGGTAAGATACAGATAAGTGGTCAGGTCTCTGCTCTCTCTGCAGTTCCCTGTGTTAGGAGCGGTAAGATACAGATAAGTGGTCAGGACTCTGCTCTCTCTGCAGTTCCCTGTGTTAGGAGCGGTAAGATACAGATAAGTGGTCAGGACTCTGCTCTCTCTGCAGTTCCCTGTGTTAGGAGCGGTAAGATATAGGAAAGTGGTCAGGACTCTGCTCTCTCTGCAGTTCCCTGTGTTAGAAGGGGTCAGGACTCTGCTCTCTCTGCAGTTCCCTGTGTTAGGAGGGGTAAGATACAGATAAGAGGTCAGGACTCTGCTCTCTCTGCAGTTCCCTGTGTTAGGAGGGGTAAGATACAGATAAGTGGTCAGGTCTCTGCTCTCTCTGCAGTTCCCTGTATTAGGAGCGGTAAGATACAGATAAGTGGTCAGGACTCTGCTCTCTCTGCAGTTCCCTTTGTTAGGAGCGGTAAGATACAGATAAGTGGTCAGGACTCTGCTCTCTCTGCAGTTCCCTGTGTTAGGAGCGGTAAGATACAGATAAGTGGTCAGGTCTCTTTTCTCTCTGCAGTTCCCTGTGTTAGGAGCGGTAAGATACAGATAAGTGGTCAGGACTCTGCTCTCTCTGCAGTTCCCTGTGTTAGGAGGGGTAAGATACAGAAAGTGGTCAGGACTCTGCTCTCTCTGCAGTTCCCTGTGTTAGGAGCGGTAAGATACAGATAAGTGGTCAGGACTCTGCTCTCTTTGAAGTTCCCTGTGTTAGGAGCGGTAAGATACAGAAAGTGGTCAGGACTCTGCTCTCTCTGCAGTTCCCTTTGTTAGGAGCGGTAAGATACAGATAAGAGGTCAGGACTCTGCTCTCTCTGCAGTTCCCTGTGTTAGGAGCGGTAAGATACAGAAAGTGGTCAGGACTCTGCTCTCTCTGCAGTTCCCTGTGTTAGGAGGGGTAAGATACAGAAAGTGGTCAGGACTCTGCTCTCTCTGCAGTTCCCTGTGTTAGGAGGGGTAAGATACAGATAAGAGGTCAGGACTCTGCTCTCTCTGCAGTTCCCTGTGTTAGGAGCGGTAAGATATAGGAAAGTGGTCAGGACTCTGCTCTCTCTGCAGTTCCCTGTGTTAGGAGTGGTAAGATACAGATAAGTGGTCAGGACTCTGCTCTCTCTGCAGTTCCCTGTGTTAGGAGGGGTAAGATACAGATAAGAGGTCACGTCTCTGCTCTCTCTGCAGTTCCCTGTATTAGGAGCGGTAAGATACAGATAAGTGGTCAGGACTCTGCTCTCTCTGCAGTTCCCTGTGTTAGGAGCGGTAAGATACAGATAAGAGGTCAGGACTCTGCTCTCTCTGCAGTTCCCTGTGTTAGGAGCGGTAAGATACAGATAAGTGGCCAGGACTCTGCTCTCTCTGCAGTTCCCTGTGTTAGGAGCGGTAAGATACAGAAAGTGGTCAGGACTCTGCTCTCTTTGAAGTTCCCTGTGTTAGGAGCGGTAAGATACAGATAAGTGGTCAGGACTCCTCTCTCTCTGCAGTTCCCTGTGTTAGGAGCGGTAAGATACAGATAAGAGGTCACGTCTCTGCTCTCTCTGCAGTTCCCTGTATTAGGAGCGGTAAGATACAGATAAGTGGTCAGGACTCTGCTCTCTCTGCAGTTCCCTGTGTTAGGAGCGGTAAGATACAGATAAGAGGTCAGGACTCTGCTCTCTCTGCAGTTCCCTGTGTTAGGAGCGGTAAGATACAGATAAGAGATCAGGACTCTGCTCTCTCTGCAGTTCCCTGTGTTAGGAGCGGTAAGATACAGGAAAGTGGTCAGGACTCTTCTCTCTCTGCAGTTCCCTGTATTAGGAGCGGTAAGATACAGATAAGTGGTCAGGACTCTGCTCTCTCTGCAGTTCCCTGTGTTAGGAGCGGTAAGATACAGATAAGTGGTCAGGACTCTGCTCTCTCTGCAGTTCCCTGTATTAGGAGCGGTAAGATACAGATAAGAGGTCAGGTCTCTGCTCTCTCTGCAGTTCCCTGTGTTAGGAGCGGTAAGATACAGATAAGAGGTCAGGACTCTGCTCTCTTTGAAGTTCCCTGTGTTAGGAGCGGTAAGATACAGATAAGTGGTCAGGACTCTGCTCTCTCTGCAGTTCCCTGTGTTAGGAGCGGTAAGATACAGATAAGTGGTCAGGTCTCTGCTCTCTCTGCAGTTCCCTGTGTTAGGAGGGGTAAGATACAGGAAAGTGGTCAGGACTCTTCTCTCTCTGCAGTTCCCTGTGTTAGGAGCGGTAAGATACAGATAAGTGGTCAGGACTCTGCTCTCTCTGCAGTTCCCTGTGTTAGGAGCGGTAAGATACAGATAAGTGGTCAGGTCTCTGCTCTCTCTGCAGTTCCCTGTGTTAGGAGCGGTAAGACACAGATAAGTGGTCAGGACTCTGCTCTCTCTGCAGTTCCCTGTGTTAGGAACGGTAAGATACAGATAAGTGGTCAGGACTCTGCTCTCTCTGCAGTTCCCTGTGTTAGGAGCGGTAAGATACAGATAAGTGGTCAGGACTCTGCTCTCTCTGCAGTTCCCTGTGTTAGGAGGGGTAAGATACAGATAAGAGGTCAGGACTCTGCTCTCTCTGCAGTTCCCTGTGTTAGGAGGGGTAAGATACAGATAAGTGGTCAGGACTCTGCTCTCTCTGCAGTTCCCTGTGTTAGGAACGGTAAGATACAGATAAGTGGTCAGGACTCTGCTCTCTCTGCAGTTCCCTGTGTTAGGAGCGGTAAGATACAGATAAGTGGTCAGGACTCTGCTCTCTCTGCAGTTCCCTGGGTTAGGAGCGGTAAGATACAGATAAGTGGTCAGGACTCTGCTCTCTCTGCAGTTCCCTGTGTTAGGAGCGGTAAGATACAGATAAGAGGTCAGGACTCTGCTCTCTCTGCAGTTCCCTGTGTTAGGAGGGGTAAGTTACAGATAAGTGGTCAGGACTCTGCTCCCTCTGCAGTTCCCTGTGTTAGGAGCGGTAAGATACAGATAAGTGGTCAGGACTCTGCTCTCTGCAGTTCCCTGTGTTAGGAGGGGTAAGATACAGATAAGTGGTCAGGACTTTGCTCTCTCTGCAGTTCCCTGTGTTAGGAGCGGTAAGATACAGGAAAGTGGTCAGGACTCTGCTCTCTCTGCAGTTCCCTGTGTTAGGAGCGGTAAGATACAGATAAGTGGTCAGGTCTCTGCTCTCTCTGCAGTTCCCTGTGTTAGGAGCGGTAAGATACAGATAAGTGGTCAGGTCTCTGCTCTCTCTGCAGTTCCCTGTGTTAGGAGCGGTAAGATACAGATAAGTGGTCAGGACTCTGCTCTCTCTGCAGTTCCCTGTGTTAGGAGCGGTAAGATACAGATAAGTGGTCAGGACTCTGCTCTCTCTGCAGTTCCCTGTGTTAGGAGCGGTAAGATATAGGAAAGTGGTCAGGACTCTGCTCTCTCTGCAGTTCCCTGTGTTAGAAGGGGTCAGGACTCTGCTCTCTCTGCAGTTCCCTGTGTTAGGAGGGGTAAGATACAGATAAGAGGTCAGGACTCTGCTCTCTCTGCAGTTCCCTGTGTTAGGAGGGGTAAGATACAGATAAGTGGTCAGGTCTCTGCTCTCTCTGCAGTTCCCTGTATTAGGAGCGGTAAGATACAGATAAGTGGTCAGGACTCTGCTCTCTCTGCAGTTCCCTTTGTTAGGAGCGGTAAGATACAGATAAGTGGTCAGGACTCTGCTCTCTCTGCAGTTCCCTGTGTTAGGAGCGGTAAGATACAGATAAGTGGTCAGGTCTCTTTTCTCTCTGCAGTTCCCTGTGTTAGGAGCGGTAAGATACAGATAAGTGGTCAGGACTCTGCTCTCTCTGCAGTTCCCTGTGTTAGGAGGGGTAAGATACAGAAAGTGGTCAGGACTCTGCTCTCTCTGCAGTTCCCTGTGTTAGGAGCGGTAAGATACAGATAAGTGGTCAGGACTCTGCTCTCTTTGAAGTTCCCTGTGTTAGGAGCGGTAAGATACAGAAAGTGGTCAGGACTCTGCTCTCTCTGCAGTTCCCTTTGTTAGGAGCGGTAAGATACAGATAAGAGGTCAGGACTCTGCTCTCTCTGCAGTTCCCTGTGTTAGGAGCGGTAAGATACAGAAAGTGGTCAGGACTCTGCTCTCTCTGCAGTTCCCTGTGTTAGGAGGGGTAAGATACAGAAAGTGGTCAGGACTCTGCTCTCTCTGCAGTTCCCTGTGTTAGGAGGGGTAAGATACAGATAAGAGGTCAGGACTCTGCTCTCTCTGCAGTTCCCTGTGTTAGGAGCGGTAAGATATAGGAAAGTGGTCAGGACTCTGCTCTCTCTGCAGTTCCCTGTGTTAGGAGTGGTAAGATACAGATAAGTGGTCAGGACTCTGCTCTCTCTGCAGTTCCCTGTGTTAGGAGGGGTAAGTTACAGATAAGAGGTCACGTCTCTGCTCTCTCTGCAGTTCCCTGTATTAGGAGCGGTAAGATACAGATAAGTGGTCAGGACTCTGCTCTCTCTGCAGTTCCCTGTGTTAGGAGCGGTAAGATACAGATAAGAGGTCAGGACTCTGCTCTCTCTGCAGTTCCCTGTGTTAGGAGCGGTAAGATACAGATAAGTGGCCAGGACTCTGCTCTCTCTGCAGTTCCCTGTGTTAGGAGCGGTAAGATACAGAAAGTGGTCAGGACTCTGCTCTCTTTGAAGTTCCCTGTGTTAGGAGCGGTAAGATACAGATAAGTGGTCAGGACTCCTCTCTCTCTGCAGTTCCCTGTGTTAGGAGCGGTAAGATACAGATAAGAGGTCACGTCTCTGCTCTCTCTGCAGTTCCCTGTATTAGGAGCGGTAAGATACAGATAAGTGGTCAGGACTCTGCTCTCTCTGCAGTTCCCTGTGTTAGGAGCGGTAAGATACAGATAAGAGGTCAGGACTCTGCTCTCTCTGCAGTTCCCTGTGTTAGGAGCGGTAAGATACAGATAAGAGATCAGGACTCTGCTCTCTCTGCAGTTCCCTGTGTTAGGAGCGGTAAGATACAGGAAAGTGGTCAGGACTCTTCTCTCTCTGCAGTTCCCTGTATTAGGAGCGGTAAGATACAGATAAGTGGTCAGGACTCTGCTCTCTCTGCAGTTCCCTGTGTTAGGAGCGGTAAGATACAGATAAGTGGTCAGGACTCTGCTCTCTCTGCAGTTCCCTGTATTAGGAGCGGTAAGATACAGATAAGAGGTCAGGTCTCTGCTCTCTCTGCAGTTCCCTGTGTTAGGAGCGGTAAGATACAGATAAGAGGTCAGGACTCTGCTCTCTTTGAAGTTCCCTGTGTTAGGAGCGGTAAGATACAGATAAGTGGTCAGGACTCTGCTCTCTCTGCAGTTCCCTGTGTTAGGAGCGGTAAGATACAGATAAGTGGTCAGGTCTCTGCTCTCTCTGCAGTTCCCTGTGTTAGGAGGGGTAAGATACAGGAAAGTGGTCAGGACTCTTCTCTCTCTGCAGTTCCCTGTGTTAGGAGCGGTAAGATACAGATAAGTGGTCAGGACTCTGCTCTCTCTGCAGTTCCCTGTGTTAGGAGCGGTAAGATACAGATAAGTGGTCAGGTCTCTGCTCTCTCTGCAGTTCCCTGTGTTAGGAGCGGTAAGACACAGATAAGTGGTCAGGACTCTGCTCTCTCTGCAGTTCCCTGTGTTAGGAACGGTAAGATACAGATAAGTGGTCAGGACTCTGCTCTCTCTGCAGTTCCCTGTGTTAGGAGCGGTAAGATACAGATAAGTGGTCAGGACTCTGCTCTCTCTGCAGTTCCCTGTGTTAGGAGGGGTAAGATACAGATAAGAGGTCAGGACTCTGCTCTCTCTGCAGTTCCCTGTGTTAGGAGGGGTAAGATACAGATAAGTGGTCAGGACTCTGCTCTCTCTGCAGTTCCCTGTGTTAGGAACGGTAAGATACAGATAAGTGGTCAGGACTCTGCTCTCTCTGCAGTTCCCTGTGTTAGGAGCGGTAAGATACAGATAAGTGGTCAGGACTCTGCTCTCTCTGCAGTTCCCTGGGTTAGGAGCGGTAAGATACAGATAAGTGGTCAGGTCTCTGCTCTCTCTGCAGTTCCCTGTGTTAGGAGCGGTAAGATACAGATAAGAGGTCAGGACTCTGCTCTCTCTGCAGTTCCCTGTGTTAGGAGCGGTAAGATACAGATAAGTGGTCAGGTCTCTGCTCTCTCTGCAGTTCCCTGTGTTAGGAGCGGTAAGATACAGATAAGTGGTCAGGTCTCTGCTCTCTCTGCAGTTCCCTGTGTTAGGAGCGGTAAGATACAGATAAGTGGTCAGGTCTCTGCTCTCTCTGCAGTTCCCTGTGTTAGGAGCGGTAAGATACAGATAAGTGGTCAGGTCTCTGCTCTCTCTGCAGTTCCCTGTGTTAGGAGCGGTAAGTTACAGATAAGTGGTCAGGACTCTGCTCTCTCTGCAGTTCCCTGAGTTAGGAGCGGTAAGATACAGATAAGTGGTCAGGTCTCTGCTCTCTCTGCAGTTCCCTGTGTTAGGAGCGGTAAGATACAGATAAGAGGTCAGGACTCTGCTCTCTCTGCAGTTCCCTGTGTTAGGAGCGGTAAGATACAGATAAGTGGTCAGGTCTCTGCTCTCTCTGCAGTTCCCTGTGTTAGGAGCGGTAAGATACAGATAAGTGGTCAGGTCTCTGCTCTCTCTGCAGTTCCCTGTGTTAGGAGCGGTAAGATACAGATAAGTGGTCAGGTCTCTGCTCTCTCTGCAGTTCCCTGTGTTAGGAGCGGTAAGATACAGATAAGTGGTCAGGTCTCTGCTCTCTCTGCAGTTCCCTGTGTTAGGAGCGGTAAGATATAGGAAAGTGGTCAGGACTCTGCTCTCTCTGCAGTTCCCTGTGTTAGGAGCGGTAAGATACAGATAAGAGGTCAGGACTCTGCTCTCTCTGCAGTTCCCTGTGTTAGGAGCGGTAAGATACAGATAAGTGGTCAGGTCTCTGTTCTCTCTGCAGTTCCCTGTGTTAGGAGGGGTAAGATACAGATAAGAGGTCAGGACTCTGCTCTCTCTGCAGTTCCCTGTGTTAGGAGGGGTAAGATACAGATAAGTGGTCAGGACTCTGCTCTCTCTGCAGTTCCCTGTGTTAGGAGGGGTAAGATACAGATAAGTGGTCAGGACTCTGCTCTCTCTGCAGTTCCCTGTGTTAGGAGCGGTAAGATACAGATAAGTGGTCAGGACTCTGCTCTCTCTGCAGTTCCCTGTGTTAGGAGCGGTAAGATACAGATAAGTGGTCAGGATTCTGCTCTCTCTGCAGTTCCCTGTGTTAGGAGGGGTAAGATACAGATAAGTGGTCAGGACTCTGCTCTCTCTGCAGTTCCCTGTGTTAGGAGCGGTAAGATACAGATAAGTGGTCAGCACTCTGCTCTCTCTGCAGTTCCCTGTGTTAGGAGCGGTAAGATACAGATAAGTGGTCAGGACTCTGCTCTCTGTGCAGTTCCCTGTGTTAGGAGCGGTAAGATACAGATAAGTGGTCAGGACTCTGCTCTCTCTGCAGTTCCCTGTGTTAGGAGCGGTAAGATACAGATAAGTGGTCAGGACTCTGCTCTCTCTGCAGTTCCCTGTGTTATGAGCGGTAAGATACAGATAAGTGGTCAGGACTCTGCTCTCTCTGCAGTTCCCTGTGTTAGGAGTGGTAAGATACAGATAAGAGGTCAGGACTCTGCTCTCTCTGCAGTTCCCTGTGTTAGGAGCGGTAAGATACAGATAAGTGGTCAGGTCTCTGCTCTCTCTGCAGTTCCCTGTGTTAGGAGCGGTAAGATACAGATAAGTGGTCAGCACTCTGCTCTCTCTGCAGTTCCCTGTGTTAGGAGCAGTAAGATACAGATAAGAGGTCAGGACTCTGCTCTCTCTGCAGTTCCCTGTGTTAGGAGGGGTAAGATACAGATAAGTGGTCAGGACTCTGCTCTCTCTGCATTTCCCTGTGTTAGGAGCAGTAAGATACAGATAAGTGGTCAGGACTCTGCTCTCTCTGCAGTTCCCTGTGTTAGGAGCGGTAAGATACAGATAAGTGGTCAGGACTCTGCTCTCTCTGCAGTTCCCTGTGTTAGGAGCGGTAAGATACAGATAAGTGGTCAGGACTCTGCTCTCTCTGCAGTTCCCTGTGTTAGGAGCGGTAAGATACAGGAAAATGGTCAGGTCTCTGCTCTCTCTGCAGTTCCCTGTGTTAGGAGCGGTAAGATACAGATAAGTGGTCAGGACTCTTCTCTCTGCAGTTCCCTGTGTTAGGAGCGGTAAGATACATATAAGTGGTCAGGACTCTGCTCTCTCTGCAGTTCCCTGGGTTAGGAGCGGTAAGATACAGATAAGAGGTCAGGACTCTGCTCTCTCTGCAGTTCCCTGTGTTAGGAGCGGTAAGATACAGATAAGTGGTCAGGACTCTGCTCTCTCTGCAGTTCCCTGGGTTAGGAGCGGTAAGATACAGATAAGTGGTCAGGACTCTGCTCTCTCTGCAGTTCCCTGTGTTAGGAGCGGTAAGATACAGGAAAGTGGTCAGGTCTCTGCTCTCTCTGCAGTTCCCTGTGTTAGGAGCGGTAAGATACAGATAAGTGGTCAGGACTCTGCTTTTTCCACACAGTTCCCTGTGTTAGGAGCGGTAAGATACAGATAAGTGGTCAGGACTCTGCTCTCTCTGCAGTTCCCTGTGTTAGGAGCGGTAAGATACAGATAAGTGGTCAGGACTCTGCTCTCTCTGCAGTTCCCTGTGTTAGGAGCGGTAAGATACAGATAAGTGGTCAGGACTCTGCTCTCTCTGCAGTTCCCTGTGTTAGGAGTGGTAAGATACAGATAAGTGGTCAGGACTCTGCTCTCTCTGAAGTTCCCTGTGTTAGGAGCGGTAAGATACAGGAAAGTGGTCAGGACTCTGCTCTCTCTGCAGTTCCCTGTGTTAGGAGCGGTAAGATACAGATAAGTGGTAGGACTCTGCTCTCTCTGCAGTTCCCTGTGTTAGAAGGGGTCAGGACTCTGCTCTCTCTGCAGTTCCCTGTGTTAGGAGCGGTAAGATATAGGAAAGTGGTCAGGACTCTGCTCTCTCTGCAGTTCCCTGTATTAGGAGCGGTAAGATACAGATAAGTGGTCAGGACTCTGCTCTCTCTGCAGTTCCCTGTGTTAGGAGCGGTAAGATACAGATAAGAGGTCAGGTCTCTGCTCTCTCTGCAGTTCCCTGTGTTAGGAGCGGTAAGATACAGATAAGTGGTCAGGTCTCTGCTCTCTCTGCAGTTCCCTGTGTTAGGAGGGGTAAGATACAGAAAGTGGTCAGGACTCTGCTCTCTCTGCAGTTCCCTGTGTTAGGAGCGGTAAGATACAGATAAGTGGTCAGGACTCTGCTCTCTCTGCAGTTCCCTGTGTTAGGAGCGGTAAGATACAGATAAGAGGTCAGGACTCTGCTCTCTCTGCAGTTCCCTGTGTTAGGAGGGGTAAGTTACAGATAAGTGGTCAGGACTCTGCTCTCTCTGCAGTTCGCTGTGTTAGGAGCGGTAAGATACAGATAAGTGGTCAGGACTCTGCTCTCTGCAGTTCCCTGTGTTAGGAGGGGTAAGATACAGATAAGTGGTCAGGACTTTGCTCTCTCTGCAGTTACCTGTGTTAGGAGCGGTAAGATACAGGAAAGTGGTCAGGACTCTGCTCTCTCTGCAGTTCCCTGTGTTAGGAGCGGTAAGATACAGATAAGTGGTCAGGTCTCTGCTCTCTCTGCAGTTCCCTGTGTTAGGAGCGGTAAGATACAGATAAGTGGTCAGGTCTCTGCTCTCTCTGCAGTTCCCTGTGTTAGGAGCGGTAAGATACAGATAAGTGGTCAGGACTCTGCTCTCTCTGCAGTTCCCTGTGTTAGGAGCGGTAAGATACAGATAAGTGGTCAGGACTCTGCTCTCTCTGCAGTTCCCTGTGTTAGGAGCGGTAAGATATAGGAAAGTGGTCAGGACTCTGCTCTCTCTGCAGTTCCCTGTGTTAGAAGGGGTCAGGACTCTGCTCTCTCTGCAGTTCCCTGTGTTAGGAGGGGTAAGATACAGATAAGAGGTCAGGACTCTGCTCTCTCTGCAGTTCCCTGTGTTAGGAGGGGTAAGATACAGATAAGTGGTCAGGTCTCTGCTCTCTCTGCAGTTCCCTGTATTAGGAGCGGTAAGATACAGATAAGTGGTCAGGACTCTGCTCTCTCTGCAGTTCCCTTTGTTAGGAGCGGTAAGATACAGATAAGTGGTCAGGACTCTGCTCTCTCTGCAGTTCCCTGTGTTAGGAGCGGTAAGATACAGATAAGTGGTCAGGTCTCTGTTCTCTCTGCAGTTCCCTGTGTTAGGAGCGGTAAGATACAGATAAGTGGTCAGGACTCTGCTCTCTCTGCAGTTCCCTGTGTTAGGAGGGGTAAGATACAGATAAGTGGTCAGGACTCTGCTCTCTCTGCAGTTCCCTGTGTTAGGAGCGGTAAGATACAGATAAGTGGTCAGGACTCTGCTCTCTGCAGTTCCCTGTGTTAGGAGGGGTAAGATACAGATAAGTGGTCAGGACTTTGCTCTCTCTGCAGTTCCCTGTGTTAGAAGGGGTCAGGACTCTGCTCTCTCTGCAGTTCCCTGGGTTAGGAGCGGTAAGATACAGATAAGTGGTCAGGACTCTGCTCTCTCTGCAGTTCCCTGTGTTAGGAGCGGTAAGATACAGGAAAGTGGTCAGGTCTCTGCTCTCTCTGCAGTTCCCTGTGTTAGGAGCGGTAAGATACAGATAAGTGGTCAGGACTCTGCTTTTTCCACACAGTTCCCTGTGTTAGGAGCGGTAAGATACAGATAAGTGGTCAGGACTCTGCTCTCTCTGCAGTTCCCTGTGTTAGGAGCGGTAAGATACAGATAAGTGGTCAGGACTCTGCTCTCTCTGCAGTTCCCTGTGTTAGGAGCGGTAAGATACAGATAAGTGGTCAGGACTCTGCTCTCTCTGCAGTTCCCTGTGTTAGGAGTGGTAAGATACAGATAAGTGGTCAGGACTCTGCTCTCTCTGAAGTTCCCTGTGTTAGGAGCGGTAAGATACAGGAAAGTGGTCAGGACTCTGCTCTCTCTGCAGTTCCCTGTGTTAGGAGCGGTAAGATACAGATAAGTGGTAGGACTCTGCTCTCTCTGCAGTTCCCTGTGTTAGAAGGGGTCAGGACTCTGCTCTCTCTGCAGTTCCCTGTGTTAGGAGCGGTAAGATATAGGAAAGTGGTCAGGACTCTGCTCTCTCTGCAGTTCCCTGTATTAGGAGCGGTAAGATACAGATAAGTGGTCAGGACTCTGCTCTCTCTGCAGTTCCCTGTGTTAGGAGCGGTAAGATACAGATAAGAGGTCAGGTCTCTGCTCTCTCTGCAGTTCCCTGTGTTAGGAGCGGTAAGATACAGATAAGTGGTCAGGTCTCTGCTCTCTCTGCAGTTCCCTGTGTTAGGAGGGGTAAGATACAGAAAGTGGTCAGGACTCTGCTCTCTCTGCAGTTCCCTGTGTTAGGAGCTGTAAGATACAGATAAGTGGTCAGGACTCTGCTCTCTCTGCAGTTCCCTGTGTTAGGAGCGGTAAGATACAGATAAGAGGTCAGGACTCTGCTCTCTCTGCAGTTCCCTGTGTTAGGAGGGGTAAGTTACAGATAAGTGGTCAGGACTCTGCTCTCTCTGCAGTTCGCTGTGTTAGGAGCGGTAAGATACAGATAAGTGGTCAGGACTCTGCTCTCTGCAGTTCCCTGTGTTAGGAGGGGTAAGATACAGATAAGTGGTCAGGACTTTGCTCTCTCTGCAGTTACCTGTGTTAGGAGCGGTAAGATACAGGAAAGTGGTCAGGACTCTGCTCTCTCTGCAGTTCCCTGTGTTAGGAGCGGTAAGATACAGATAAGTGGTCAGGTCTCTGCTCTCTCTGCAGTTCCCTGTGTTAGGAGCGGTAAGATACAGATAAGTGGTCAGGTCTCTGCTCTCTCTGCAGTTCCCTGTGTTAGGAGCGGTAAGATACAGATAAGTGGTCAGGACTCTGCTCTCTCTGCAGTTCCCTGTGTTAGGAGCGGTAAGATACAGATAAGTGGTCAGGACTCTGCTCTCTCTGCAGTTCCCTGTGTTAGGAGCGGTAAGATATAGGAAAGTGGTCAGGACTCTGCTCTCTCTGCAGTTCCCTGTGTTAGAAGGGGTCAGGACTCTGCTCTCTCTGCAGTTCCCTGTGTTAGGAGGGGTAAGATACAGATAAGAGGTCAGGACTCTGCTCTCTCTGCAGTTCCCTGTGTTAGGAGGGGTAAGATACAGATAAGTGGTCAGGTCTCTGCTCTCTCTGCAGTTCCCTGTATTAGGAGCGGTAAGATACAGATAAGTGGTCAGGACTCTGCTCTCTCTGCAGTTCCCTTTGTTAGGAGCGGTAAGATACAGATAAGTGGTCAGGACTCTGCTCTCTCTGCAGTTCCCTGTGTTAGGAGCGGTAAGATACAGATAAGTGGTCAGGTCTCTGTTCTCTCTGCAGTTCCCTGTGTTAGGAGCGGTAAGATACAGATAAGTGGTCAGGACTCTGCTCTCTCTGCAGTTCCCTGTGTTAGGAGGGGTAAGATACAGATAAGTGGTCAGGACTCTGCTCTCTCTGCAGTTCCCTGTGTTAGGAGCGGTAAGATACAGATAAGTGGTCAGGACTCTGCTCTCTGCAGTTCCCTGTGTTAGGAGGGGTAAGATACAGATAAGTGGTCAGGACTTTGCTCTCTCTGCAGTTACCTGTGTTAGGAGCGGTAAGATACAGGAAAGTGGTCAGGACTCTGCTCTCTCTGCAGTTCCCTGTGTTAGGAGCGGTAAGATACAGATAAGTGGTCAGGTCTCTGCTCTCTCTGCAGTTCCCTGTGTTAGGAGCGGTAAGATACAGATAAGTGGTCAGGTCTCTGCTCTCTCTGCAGTTCCCTGTGTTAGGAGCGGTAAGATACAGATAAGTGGTCAGGACTCTGCTCTCTCTGCAGTTCCCTGTGTTAGGAGCGGTAAGATACAGATAAGTGGTCAGGACTCTGCTCTCTCTGCAGTTCCCTGTGTTAGGAGCGGTAAGATATAGGAAAGTGGTCAGGACTCTGCTCTCTCTGCAGTTCCCTGTGTTAGAAGGGGTCAGGACTCTGCTCTCTCTGCAGTTCCCTGTGTTAGGAGGGGTAAGATACAGATAAGAGGTCAGGACTCTGCTCTCTCTGCAGTTCCCTGTGTTAGGAGGGGTAAGATACAGATAAGTGGTCAGGTCTCTGCTCTCTCTGCAGTTCCCTGTATTAGGAGCGGTAAGATACAGATAAGTGGTCAGGACTCTGCTCTCTCTGCAGTTCCCTTTGTTAGGAGCGGTAAGATACAGATAAGTGGTCAAGACTCTGCTCTCTCTGCAGTTCCCTGTGTTAGGAGCGGTAAGATACAGATAAGTGGTCAGGTCTCTGTTCTCTCTGCAGTTCCCTGTGTTAGGAGCGGTAAGATACAGATAAGTGGTCAGGACTCTGCTCTCTCTGCAGTTCCCTGTGTTAGGAGCGGTAAGATACAGATAAGAGGTCAGGACTCTGCTCTCTCTGCAGTTCCCTGTGTTAGGAGCGGTAAGATACAGATAAGTGGTCAGGTCTCTGCTCTCTCTGCAGTTCCCTGTGTTAGGAGCGGTAAGATACAGATAAGTGGTCAGGTCTCTGCTCTCTCTGCAGTTCCCTGTGTTAG
The DNA here is from genome assembly GCF_040206685.1 of Ascaphus truei. Taxonomy (NCBI): domain Eukaryota; kingdom Metazoa; phylum Chordata; class Amphibia; order Anura; family Ascaphidae; genus Ascaphus; species Ascaphus truei. The sequence goes on from NC_134486.1 coordinate 414,763,659, forward strand.
GAGCGGTAAGATACAGATAAGTGGTCAGGTCTCTGCTCTCTCTGCAGTTCCCTGTGTTAGGAGCGGTAAGATACAGATAAGTGGTCAGGTCTCTGCTCTCTCTGCAGTTCCCTGTGTTAGGAGCGGTAAGATACAGATAAGTGGTCAGGACTCTGCTCTCTCTGCAGTTCCCTGGGTTAGGAGCGGTAAGATACAGATAAGTGGTCAGGTCTCTGCTCTCTCTGCAGTTCCCTGTGTTAGGAGCGGTAAGATACAGATAAGAGGTCAGGACTCTGCTCTCTCTGCAGTTCCCTGTGTTAGGAGCGGTAAGATACAGATAAGTGGTCAGGTCTCTGCTCTCTCTGCAGTTCCCTGTGTTAGGAGCGGTAAGATACAGATAAGTGGTCAGGTCTCTGCTCTCTCTGCAGTTCCCTGTGTTAGGAGCGGTAAGATACAGATAAGTGGTCAGGACTCTGCTCTCTCTGCAGTTCCCTGGGTTAGGAGCGGTAAGATACAGATAAGTGGTCAGGTCTCTGCTCTCTCTGCAGTTCCCTGTGTTAGGAGCGGTAAGATACAGATAAGTGGTCAGGTCTCTGCTCTCTCTGCAGTTCCCTGTGTTAGGAGCGGTAAGATATAGGAAAGTGGTCAGGACTCTGCTCTCTCTGCAGTTCCCTGTGTTAGGAGCGGTAAGATACAGATAAGAGGTCAGGACTCTGCTCTCTCTGCAGTTCCCTGTGTTAGGAGCGGTAAGATACAGATAAGTGGTCAGGTCTCTGTTCTCTCTGCAGTTCCCTGTGTTAGGAGGGGTAAGATACAGATAAGAGGTCAGGACTCTGCTCTCTCTGCAGTTCCCTGTGTTAGGAGGGGTAAGATACAGATAAGTGGTCAGGACTCTGCTCTCTCTGCAGTTCCCTGTGTTAGGAGGGGTAAGATACAGATAAGTGGTCAGGACTCTGCTCTCTCTGCAGTTCCCTGTGTTAGGAGCGGTAAGATACAGATAAGTGGTCAGGACTCTGCTCTCTCTGCAGTTCCCTGTGTTAGGAGCGGTAAGATACAGATAAGTGGTCAGGATTCTGCTCTCTCTGCAGTTCCCTGTGTTAGGAGGGGTAAGATACAGATAAGTGGTCAGGACTCTGCTCTCTCTGCAGTTCCCTGTGTTAGGAGCGGTAAGATACAGATAAGTGGTCAGCACTCTGCTCTCTCTGCAGTTCCCTGTGTTAGGAGCGGTAAGATACAGATAAGTGGTCAGGACTCTGCTCTCTGTGCAGTTCCCTGTGTTAGGAGCGGTAAGATACAGATAAGTGGTCAGGACTCTGCTCTCTCTGCAGTTCCCTGTGTTAGGAGCGGTAAGATACAGATAAGTGGTCAGGACTCTGCTCTCTCTGCAGTTCCCTGTGTTATGAGCGGTAAGATACAGATAAGTGGTCAGGACTCTGCTCTCTCTGCAGTTCCCTGTGTTATGAGCGGTAAGATACAGATAAGTGGTCAGGACTCTGCTCTCTCTGCAGTTCCCTGTGTTAGGAGCGGTAAGATACAGATAAGAGGTCAGGACTCTGCTCTCTCTGCAGTTCCCTGTGTTAGGAGCGGTAAGATACAGATAAGTGGTCAGGTCTCTGCTCTCTCTGCAGTTCCCTGTGTTAGGAGCGGTAAGATACAGATAAGTGGTCAGCACTCTGCTCTCTCTGCAGTTCCCTGTGTTAGGAGCAGTAAGATACAGATAAGAGGTCAGGACTCTGCTCTCTCTGCAGTTCCCTGTGTTAGGAGGGGTAAGATACAGATAAGTGGTCAGGACTCTGCTCTCTCTGCATTTCCCTGTGTTAGGAGCAGTAAGATACAGATAAGTGGTCAGGACTCTGCTCTCTCTGCAGTTCCCTGTGTTAGGAGCGGTAAGATACAGATAAGTGGTCAGGACTCTGCTCTCTCTGCAGTTCCCTGTGTTAGGAGCGGTAAGATACAGATAAGTGGTCAGGACTCTTCTCTCTGCAGTTCCCTGTGTTAGGAGCGGTAAGATACAGATAAGTGGTCAGGACTCTGCTCTCTCTGCAGTTCCCTGGGTTAGGAGCGGTAAGATACAGATAAGTGGTCAGGACTCTGCTCTCTCTGCAGTTCCCTGGGTTAGGAGCGGTAAGATACAGATAAGTGGTCAGGACTCTGCTCTCTCTGCAGTTCCCTGTGTTAGGAGCGGTAAGATACAGGAAAGTGGTCAGGTCTCTGCTCTCTCTGCAGTTCCCTGTGTTAGGAGCGGTAAGATACAGATAAGTGGTCAGGACTCTGCTCTCTCTGCAGTTCCCTGTGTTAGGAGCGGTAAGATACAGATAAGTGGTCAGGACTCTGCTCTCTCTGCAGTTCCCTGTGTTAGGAGCGGTAAGATACAGATAAGTGGTCAGGACTCTGCTCTCTCTGCAGTTCCCTGTGTTAGGAGCGGTAAGATACAGATAAGTGGTCAGGACTCTGCTCTCTCTGCAGTTCCCTGTGTTAGGAGTGGTAAGATACAGATAAGTGGTCAGGACTCTGCTCTCTCTGAAGTTCCCTGTGTTAGGAGCGGTAAGATACAGGAAAGTGGTCAGGACTCTGCTCTCTCTGCAGTTCCCTGTGTTAGGAGCGGTAAGATACAGATAAGTGGTCAGGACTCTGCTCTCTCTGCAGTTCCCTGTGTTAGAAGGGGTCAGGACTCTGCTCTCTCTGCAGTTCCCTGTGTTAGGAGCGGTAAGATATAGGAAAGTGGTCAGGACTCTGCTCTCTCTGCAGTTCCCTGTATTAGGAGCGGTAAGATACAGATAAGTGGTCAGGACTCTGCTCTCTCTGCAGTTCCCTGTGTTAGGAGCGGTAAGATACAGATAAGAGGTCAGGTCTCTGCTCTCTCTGCAGTTCCCTGTGTTAGGAGCGGTAAGATACAGATAAGTGGTCAGGTCTCTGCTCTCTCTGCAGTTCCCTGTGTTAGGAGGGGTAAGATACAGAAAGTGGTCAGGACTCTGCTCTCTCTGCAGTTCCCTGTGTTAGGAGCGGTAAGATACAGATAAGTGGTCAGGACTCTGCTCTCTCTGCAGTTCCCTGTGTTAGGAGCGGTAAGATACAGATAAGAGGTCAGGACTCTGCTCTCTCTGCAGTTCCCTGTGTTAGGAGGGGTAAGATACAGATAAGTGGTCAGGACTCTGCTCTCTCTGCAGTTCCCTGTGTTAGGAGCGGTAAGATACAGATAAGTGGTCAGGTCTCTGTTCTCTCTGCAGTTCCCTGTGTTAGGAGCGGTAAGATACAGATAAGAGGTCAGGACTCTGCTCTCTCTGCAGTTCCCTGTGTTAGGAGCGGTAAGACACAGACAAGTGGTCAGGACTCTGCTCTCTCTGCAGTTCCCTGTGTTAGGAGCGGTAAGATACAGAAAGTGGTCAGCACTCTGCTCTCTCTGCAGTTCCCTGTGTTAGGAGCGGTAAGATACAGATAAGAGGTCAGGACTCTGCTCTCTCTGCAGTTCCCTGTGTTAGGAGCAGTAAGATACAGATAAGTGATCAGGACTCTGCTCTCTCTGCAGTTCTCTGTGTTAGGAGCAGTAAGATACAGAAAGTGGTCAGGAGTCTGCTCTCTCTGCATTTCCCTGTGTTAGGAGCGGCAAGATACAGGAAAGTGGTCAGGACTCTGCTCTCTCTCTGCAGTTCCCTGTGTTAGGAGCGGTAAGATACAGATAAGTGGTCAGGACTCTGCTCTCTCTGCAGTTCCCTGTGTTAGGAGCGGTAAGATACAGAAAGTGGTCAGCACTCTGCTCTCTCTGCAGTTCCCTGTGTTAGGAGCAGTAAGATACAGATAAGTGATCAGGACTCTGCTCTCTCTGCAGTTCTCTGTGTTAGGAGCAGTAAGATACAGAAAGTGGTCAGGACTCTGCTCTCTCTGCATTTCCCTGTGTTAGGAGCAGTAAGATACAGATAAGTGGTCAGGACTCTGCTCTCTCTGCAGTTCCCTGTGTTAGGAGCAGTAAGATACAGATAAGTGGTCAGGACTCTGCTCTCTCTGCATTTCCCTGTGTTAGGAGCGGTAAGATACAGATAAGTGGTCAGGTCTCTGCTCTCTCTGCAGTTCCCTGTGTTAGGAGCGATAAGATACAGATGAGAGGTCAGGACTCTGCTCTCTCTGCAGTTCCCTGTGTTAGGAGGGGTAAGATACAGATAAGTGGTCAGGACTCTGCTCTCTCTGCAGTTCCCTGTGTTAGGAGCGGTAAGATACAGATAAGTGGTCAGGACTCTGCTCTCTCTGCAGTTCCCTGTGTTAGGAGGGGTAAGATACAGGAAAGTGGTCAGGTCTCTGCTCTCTCTGCAGTTCCCTGTGTTAGGAGCGGTAAGATACAGGAAAGTGGTCAGGTCTCTGCTCTCTCTGCAGTTCCCTGTGTTAGGAGCGGTAAGATACAGGAAAGTGGTCAGGTCTCTGCTCTCTCTGCAGTTCCCTGTGTTAGGAGCGGTAAGATACAGATAAGTGGTCAGGACTCTGCTCTCTCTGCATTTCCCTGTGTTAGGAGCAGTAAGATACAGATAAGTGGTCAGGACTCTGCTCTCTGCAGTTCCCTGTGTTAGGAGCGGTAAGATACAGGAAAGTGGTCAGGTCTCTGCTCTCTCTGCAGTTCCCTGTGTTAGGAGCGGTAAGATACAGATAAGTGGTCAGGACTCTGCTCTCTCTGCAGTTCCCTGTGTTAGGAGCGGTAAGATACAGATAAGTGGTCAGGACTCTGCTCTCTCTGCAGTTCCCTGTGTTAGGAGCGGTAAGATACAGATAAGTGGTCAGGACTCTGCTCTCTCTGCAGTTCCCTGTGTTAGGAGCGGTAAGATACAGATAAGTGGTCAGGACTCTGCTCTCTCTGCAGTTCCCTGTGTCAGGAGCGGTAAGATACAGATAAGTGGTCAGGACTCTGCTCTCTCTGCAGTTCCCTGTGTTAGGAGCGGTAAGATACAGATAAGTGGTCAGGACTCTGCTCTCTCTGCAGTTCCCTGTGTTAGGAGCGGTAAGATACAGATAAGTGGTCAGGACTCTGCTCTCTCTGCAGTTCCCTGTGTTAGGAGGGGTAAGATACAGAAAGTGGTCAGGACTCTGCTCTCTCTGCAGTTCCCTGTGTTAGGAGCGGTAAGATACAGATAAGAGGTCAGGACTCTGCTCTCTCTGCAGTTCCCTGTGTTAGGAGCGGTAAGATACAGATAAGAGGTCAGGACTCTGCTCTCTCTGCAGTTCCCTGTGTTAGGAGCGGTAAGATACAGATAAGTGGTCAGGACTCTGCTCTCTCTGCAGTTCCCCGTGTTAGGAGCGGTAAGATACAGATAAGAGGTCAGGACTCTGCTCTCTCTGCAGTTCCCTGTGTTAGGAGGGGTAAGATACAGATAAGTGGTCAGGACTCTGCTCTCTCTGCAGTTCCCTGTGTTAGGAGCGGTAAGATACAGATAAGTGATCAGGACTCTGCTCTCTCTGCAGTTCCCTGTGTTAGGAGCGGTAAGATACAGATAAGTGGTCAGGACTCTGCTCTCTCTGCAGTTCCCTGTGTTAGGAGCGGTAAGATACAGATAAGTGGTCAGGTCTCTGCTCTCTCTGCAGTTCCCTGTGTTAGGAGCGGTAAGATACAGATAAGTGGTCAGGACTCTGCTCTCTGCAGTTCCCTGTGTTAGGAGCGGTAAGATACAGATAAGAGGTCAGGACTCTGCTCTCTCTGCAGTTCCCTGTGTTAGGAGCGGTAAGATACAGATAAGAGGTCAGGACTCTGCTCTCTCTGCAGTTCCCTGTGTTAGGAGCGGTAAGATACAGATAAGTGGTCAGGACTCTGCTCTCTCTGCAGTTCCCTGTGTTAGGAGCGGTAAGATACAGATAAGTGGTCAGGACTCTGCTCTCTCTGCAGTTCCCTGTGTTAGGAGCGGTAAGATACAGATAAGTGGTCAGGGCTCTGCTCTCTCTGCAGTTCCCTGTGTTAGGAGCGGTAAGATACAGATAAGTGGTCAGGACTCTGCTCTCTCTGCAGTTCCCTGTGTTAGGAGGGGTAAGATACAGGAAAGTGGTCAGGACTCTGCTCTCTCTGCAGTTCCCTGTGTTAGGAGTGGTAAGATACAGATAAGTGGTCAGGACTCTGCTCTCTCTGCAGTTCCCTGTGTTAGGAGGGGTAAGATACAGGAAAGTGGTCAGGACTCTGCTCTCTCTGCAGTTCCCTGTGTTAGGAGCGGCAAGATACAGAAAGTGGTCAGCACTCTGCTCTCTCTCTGCAGTTCCCTGTGTTAGGAGGGGTAAGATACAGATAAGTGGTCAGGACTCTGCTCTCTCTACATTTCCCTGTGTTAGGAGCGGTAAGATACAGAAAGTGGTCAGGACTCTGCTCTCTCTGCAGTTCCCTGTGTTAGGAGGGGTAAGATACAGATAAGAGGTCAGGATTCTGCTATCTGCAGTTCCCTGTGTTAGGAGCAGTAAGATACAGATAAGAGGTCAGGACTCTGCTCTCTCTGCATTTCCCTGTGTTAGGAGTAGTAAGATACAGATAAGTGGTCAGGACTCTGCTCTCTCTGCAGTTCCCTGTGTTAGGAGCAGTAAGATACAGATAAGTGGTCAGGACTCTGCTCTCTGCAGTTCCCTGTGTTAGGAGCGGTAAGATACAGATAAGTGGTCAGGACTCTGCTCTCTCTGCAGTTCCCTGTGTTAGGAGGGGTAAGATACAGATAAGAGGTCAGGACTCTGCTCTCTCTGCAGTTCCCTGTGTTAGGAGCGGTAAGATACAGATAAGAGGTCAGGACTCTGCTCTCTGCAGTTCCCTGTGTTAGGAGCGGTAAGATACAGATAAGTGGTCAGGACTCTGCTCTCTCTGCAGTTCCCTGTGTTAGGAGCGGTAAGATACAGATAAGTGGTCAGGACTCTGCTCTCTCTGCAGTTCCCTGTGTTAGGAGCGGTAAGATACAGATAAGTGGTCAGGACTCTGCTCTCTCTGCAGTTCCCTGTGTTAGGAGCGGTAAGATACAGATAAGTGGCCAGGACTCTGCACTCTCTGCAGTTCCCTGTGTTAGGAGCGGTAAGATACAGGAAAGTGGCCAGGACTCTGCTCTCTCTCTGCAGTTCCCTGTGTTAGGAGCGGTAAGATACAGGAAAGTGGTCAGGACTCTGCTCTCTCTGCAGTTCCCTGTGTTAGGAGCGGTAAGATACAGTAAAGTGGTCAGGACTCTGCTCTCTCTGCAGTTCCCTGTGTTAGGAGCGGTAAGATACAGAAAGTGGTCAGGACTCTGCTCTCTCAGCAGTTCCCTGTGTTAGGAGCGGTAAGATACAGATAAGTGGTCAGGACTCTGCTCTCTTTGCAGTTCCCTGTGTTAGGAGGGGTAAGATACAGGAAAGTGGTCAGGTCTCTGCTCTCTCTGCAGTTCCCTGTGTTAGGAGCGGTAAGATACAGAAAGTGGTCAGGGCTCTGCTCTCTCTGCAGTTCCCTGTGTTAGGAGCGGTAAGATACAGATAAGTGGTCAGGACTCTGCTCTCTCTGCAGTTCCCTGTGTTAGGAGCGGTAAGATACAGATAAGTGGTCAGGACTCTGCTCTCTTTGCAGTTCCCTGTGTTAGGAGTGGTAAGATACAGAAAGTGGTCAGGACTCTGCTCTCTCTGCAGTTCCCTGTGTTAGGAGCGGTAAGATACAGATAAGTGGTCAGGACTCTGCTCTCTCTGCAGTTCCCTGTGTTAGGAGCGGTAAGATACAGGAAAGTGGTCAGGTCTCTGCTCTCTCTGCAGTTCCCTGTGTTAGGAGCAGTAAGATACAGATAAGTGGTCAGGACTCTGCTCTCTCTGCAGTTCCCTGTGTTAGGAGCAGTAAGATACAGATAAGTGGTCAGGTCTCTGCTCTCTCTGCAGTTCCCTGTGTTAGGAGCGGTAAGATACAGAAAGTGGTCAGGGCTCTGCTCTCTCTGCAGTTCCCTGTGTTAGGAGCGGTAAGATACAGATAAGTGGTCAGGACTCTGCTCTCTCTGCAGTTCCCTGTGTTAGGAGCGGTAAGATACAGAAAGTGGTCAGGACTCTGCTCTCTCTGCAGTTCCCTGTGTTAGGATCGGTAAGATACAGATAAGTGGTCAGGACTCTGCACTCTCTGCAGTTCCCTGTGTTAGGAGCGGTAAGATACAGATAAGTGGTCAGGACTCTCCTCTCTGCAGTTCCCTGTGTTAGGAGCGGTAAGATACAGATAAGTGGTCAGGACTCTGCTCTCTCTGCAGTTCCCTGGGTTAGGAGCGGTAAGATACAGATAAGTGGTCAGGACTCTGCTCTCTCTGCAGTTCCCTGTGTTAGGAGCGGTAAGATACAGATAAGTGGTCAGGACTCTGCTCTCTCTGTAGTTCCCTGTGTTAGGAGCGGTAAGATACAGATAAGTGGTCAGGACTCTGCTCTCTCTGCAGTTCCCTGTGTTAGGAGCGGTAAGATACAGATAAGTGGTCAGGACTCTGCTCTCTCTGCAGTTCCCTGTGTTAGGAGGGGTAAGATACAGATAAGTGGTCAGGACTCTGCTCTCTCTGCAGTTCCCTGTGTTAGGAGCGGTAAGATACAGGAAAGTGGTCAGGACTCTGCTCTCTCTGCAGTTCCCTGTGTTAGGAGCGGTAAGATACAGATAAGTGGTCAGGACTCTGCTCTCTCTGCAGTTCCCTGTGTTAGGAGCGGTAAGATACAGATAAGTGGTCAGGACTCTGCTCTCTCTGCAGTTCCCTGTGTTAGGAGCGGTAAGATACAGGAAAATGGTCAGGACTCTGCTCTCTCTGTAGTTCCCGGTGTTAGGAGCGGTAAGATACAGAAAGTGGTCAGGACTCTGCTCTCTCTGCTGTTCCCTGTGTTAGGAGCGGTAAGATACAGATAAGTGGTCAGGACTCTGCTCTCTCTGCAGTTCCCTGTGTTAGGAGGGGTAAGATACAGATAAGTGGTCAGGACTCTGCTCTCTCTCTGCAGTTCCCTGTGTTAGGAGCGGTAAGATACAGGAAAATGGTCAGGACTCTGCTCTCTCTGTAGTTCCCGGTGTTAGGAGCGGTAAGATACAGATAAGTGGTCAGGACTTTGCTCTCTCTGTAGTTCCCGGTGTTAGGAGCGGTAAGATACAGATAAGTGGTCAGGACTCTGCTCTCTCTGCAGTTCTCTGTGTTAGGAGAGGTTAGATACAGGTAAGTGGTCAGGACTCTGCTCTCTCTGCAGTTCCCTGTGTTAGGAGCGGTAAGATACAGAAAGTGGTCAGGTCTCTGCTCTCTCTGCAGTTCCCTGTGTTAGGAGGGGTAAGATACAGGAAAGTGGTCAGGACTCTGCTCTCTCTGCAGTTCCCTGTGTTAGGAGCGGTAAGATACAGATAAGTGGTCAGGACTCTTCTCTCTGCAGTTCCCTGTGTTAGGAGCGGTAAGATACAGATAAGTGGTCAGGACTCTGCTCTCTCTGCAGTTCCCTGTGTTAGGAGCGGTAAGATACAGATAAGAGGTCAGGACTCTGCTCTCTCTGCAGTTCCCTGTGTTAGGAGCGGTAAGATACAGGTAAGTGGTCAGGACTCTGCTCTCTCTGCAGTTCCCTGTGTTAGGAGCGGTAAGATACAGATAAGTGGTCAGGACTCTTCTCTCTGCAGTTCCCTGTGTTAGGAGCGGTAAGATACAGATAAGTGGTCAGGACTCTGCTCTCTCTGCAGTTCTCTGTGTTAGGAGAGGTTAGATACAGGTAAGTGGTCAGGACTCTGCTCTCTCTGCAGTTCCCTGGGTTAGGAGCGGTAAGATACAGATAAGTGGTCAGGACTCTGCTCTCTCTGCAGTTCCCTGTGTTAGGAGCGGTAAGATACAGATAAGTGGTCAGGACTCTGCTCTCTCTGTAGTTCCCTGTGTTAGGAGCGGTAAGATACAGATAAGTGGTCAGGACTCTGCTCTCTCTGCAGTTCCCTGTGTTAGGAGCGGTAAGATACAGATAAGTGGTCAGGTCTCTGCTCTCTCTGCAGTTCCCTGTGTTAGGAGCGGTAAGATACAGGAAAATGGTCAGGACTCTGCTCTCTCTGCAGTTCCCTGTGTTAGGAGCGGTAAGATACAGAAAGTGGTCAGGACTCTGCTCTCTCTGTAGTTCCCGGTGTTAGGAGCGGTAAGATACAGAAAGTGGTCAGGACTCTGCTCTCTCTGCTGTTCCCTGTGTTAGGAGCGGTAAGATACAGATAAGTGGTCAGGACTCTGCTCTCTCTGCTGTTCCCTGTGTTAGGAGCGGTAAGATACAGATAAGTGGTCAGGACTCTGCTCTCTCTGCAGTTCCCTGTGTTAGGAGCGGTAAGATACAGATAAGAGGTCAGGACTCTGCTCTCTCTGCAGTTCCCTGTGTTAGGAGCGGTAAGATACAGATAAGTGGTCAGGACTCTGCTCTCTCTGCAGTTCCCTGTGTTAGGAGCAGTAAGATACAGGAAAATGGTCAGGACTCTGCTCTCTCTGTAGTTCCCGGTGTTAGGAGCGGTAAGATACAGAAAGTGGTCAGGACTCTGCTCTCTCTGCTGTTCCCTGTGTTAGGAGCGGTAAGATACAGATAAGTGGTCAGGACTCTGCTCTCTCTGCAGTTCCCTGTGTTAGGAGGGGTAAGATACAGATAAGTGGTCAGGACTCTGCTCTCTCTGCAGTTCCCTGTGTTAGGAGCGGTAAGATACAGATAAGTGGTCAGGACTCTGCTCTCTCTGCAGTTCCCTGTGTTAGGAGCGGTAAGATACAGGAAAATGGTCAGGACTCTGCTCTCTCTATAGTTCCCGGTGTTAGGAGCGGTAAGATACAGATAAGTGGTCAGGACTCTGCTCTCTCTGCAGTTCCCTGTGTTAGGAGCGGTAAGATACAGGAAAATGGTCAGGACTTTGCTCTCTCTGTAGTTCCCGGTGTTAGGAGCGGTAAGATACAGATAAGTGGTCAGGACTCTGCTCTCTCTGCAGTTCCCTGTGTTAGGAGCGGTAAGATACAGATAAGTGGTCAGGACTCTGCTCTCTCTGCAGTTCCCTGTGTTAGGAGCGGTAAGATACAGGAAAATGGTCAGGACTCTGCTCTCTCTGTAGTTCCCGGTGTTAGGAGCGGTAAGATACAGATAAGTGGCCAGGACTCTGCTCTCTCTGCAGTTCCCTGGGTTAGGAGCGGTAAGATACAGATAAGTGGTCAGGACTCTGCTCTCTCTGCAGTTCCCTGTGTTAGGAGCGGTAAGATACAGATAAGAGGTCAGGACTCTGCTCTCTCTGCAGTTCCCTGTGTTAGGAGCGGTAAGATACAGATAAGTGGTCAGGACTCTGCTCTCTCTGCAGTTCCCTGTGTTAGGAGCGGTAAGATACAGATAAGTGGTCAGGACTCTGCTCTCTCTGCAGTTCCCTGGGTTAGGAGCGGTAAGATACAGATAAGTGGTCAGGACTCTGCTCTCTCTGCAGTTCCCTGTGTTAGGAGCGGTAAGATACAGATAAGTGGTCAGGACTCTGCTCTCTCTGCAGTTCCCTGTGTTAGGAGCGGTAAGATACAGGAAAATGGTCAGGACTGATGTGTTTTCTGAAGTCATTGTGAAGTCACTATTGATGATGCTTGAGTTTCCCCGTGATGTGGCACCTCTAGTACTGCATACTAAATACCAGGGCTCTTTAACTTAAATCAAAAAAGGTTTAGGAGCAGAAGGACCAACAGCTTGTTGTAAATTAATTTTTTAAATGACATTTTTTTAGATTTAAACATTTTACAATCATGTATAACATCCGTACCATACACATTTTACAGTACATTGTGAAAAACTGCCCTTACGGTAGATGCTTAAAAAACTGGTAATAAATGACCATGGATAAAGAGATTAAGGGCAACGTCCAATCCCTTGGTGGGCCAGATTTGGCCCGCAGAGCAACATGTACCCGGTTGTATACACATAACAATCGGCAAGTGTGCTTCTAATGTCCTCATTAGAGTCTTCTTCTTACTTCCTACGAATGTCAGGAGAGGAATGGAGAAGACGAGAAGGCTTTAACGAAGTCTTTGAATCTAGGTTTTTTAGGCGATATTTCTCTTTTTGAAAGAGGAGCCTTAGCAATCTGGAAGTGTATACTAGTTCTTGTTCATTTTAAGGGGGATGGAACAATTATTTTTTATTAGAACATGAAACTACAGTATACAGTTTTAATATTCTAAGTCACATTATTTTGTACTGTCATACTCAGAAGATCTTTAGTCACATTTGACTTAAACATGGCCCTTTACTCTACCTCTGTTCAGTAGCCCACCCAATATTCCTCAGCTCAGAGGTGTCTCTGGTGTATACACAAACGAAACCATTTATACGTATGGAGAGATCTATGCTGGATATTACCCGAAGAGACAGGAAAAAGAATGAATGGGATCTAAGCCAAACTAAAATCTGTGACACAATCACAAGAGTGGAGAAATAAAAATGGTGGTGCGCTGGACATATCATATCACAAGAAGAAATTACCATTGTTGGACAAAGATGGTACTCAACTGGATTCTGAGGGAAATTAAAACACCAAGATGATGAGCAAAACTAAGATGGGTGGATAACATTAGAAGATTTGAGCTATAGTACGAGGAGAGGAGACGCTTGCAACCGTAGTACCTGGAAGATCATTGCGGAGCCTTTCATCCAACACTGGATCGACAAGAGCTGACAATGATGATTTGAGATATATATATATATATATATATTTAAATTTAACATACAGATTATCACAGAAATGTATCTCCATACTAGTCAACTAGTAAAAACCCAGTCTTTGTTTCTGTTATCATCTGAAGAAGAATAATCTGTAGGCTTCCTTATTCTCTCCATAATGTAGAGTAATGGGGATATTATAACCTGTATCGTATGAGATGATACAAAGGGTAGATAGAGGATGAGACACACACTCAGTAATAATGGTAATAGAGGTGGGGTACTTAGCTGCCGGTGCGCTGGTCCTTGGGAGCTCCTGAAGTCCCAAAATGTTCCAGTACAATGAAGAAGGAGGCACACGGTCTTAATCAAAGGAGGTTTAATATGCCATAGAGACCAACGTTTCAGCAGTCTAATACTGCCTTTCTCAAGGTGAAGCCTTTACCTTGAGAAAGGCAGTATTAGACTGCCGAAACGTTGGTCTCTATGGCATTTTAAACCTCCTTTGATTAAGACCGTGTGCCTGCTTCTTCATTGTAATGATACAAAGGGTTACCCATGGTGATATGGGTTATTGCACCCATATTGGCGTTAACTCATATTCAATAATGCCATCAATTTAAATAAATCAATGTTTCAAATAAAATAATTAACAGGAAGACATTATTTATGATGAGATTCAAATATAAACAAGTGTATAAACCAATTGAAACTGTGTGTCAGTGGAACATTCTAAAGAGCTGTTTCGACAGTAGAGTTATGGGATCCTGTGTTTACACTACAACAACCGTTACAAAGCTCTAGCCTGTGTCGCCTCTTATCTCTGCTATCGTACTTCCTCCTCTATCGATCTCTCTGTGGGGGTACCTGTGGGGGCTGTCCTGGGACTTCTTCTCTCTTCTATTTACACACTCTCTCTAAATGACCTTATCACATCTGTTTGGTTCAACTATCACCTCTATGCTGCCGACACACACATTTACCTTTCAACCCCTGACCTTGCACCTGCTGTACAGACCAAAGTCTATCAATGTCTATCAAATGAGGATATAAGTTATAAAATACTGTGCAAGGAGGATATCAGTTGTAGAATACTGTGTAAGGAGGGGATCAGGGATAGTGTTGCATCCTGGTGACTTTGCAAATGAACACCTTTTAGTGAATGTATTCTCTCGCTTGCTCCTCTTTCTCAACACCTAGTCTCTCCTAGACCCTCTACAATCTGGCTTCCGCACTGCTCACTCCACTGAAACAGCCCTCACTAAACTAACTGATGGCCTCCATGCTGCCAAAGACAGAGGTCATTACACTCTGCTCATATTACTCGACCTCTCTGCAGCATTTGACACTGTGGACAACCTCTTCTCCTTCACATTCTCTATACTCTTGGTATGCATAACAAAGCTCTATCCTGGATCTCCTCTTACCTCTCCCATCGTACTTTCAGTGTCTCTTCTGCTAACACCTCCTCCTCTATCAAACTCTCTGTGGGGGTTCCCCAGGACTCTGTCCTGGGACCCCTTCTCTTTTCTCTGTACACACTCTCACTATGTGACCTACTCGCATCTCTTGGGTTTAAATATCACCTCTATGCTGACGACACACAAATTAACTTTTCAACCCCTGACCTCACACCTGCTGTACAGACTAAAGTTTCTGAATGTCTCTCTGCGATATCATCCTGGATGGCCATCCGCCGCCTTAAACTTAACATGACAAAAACAGAGCTCAACATATGTCCTCCCAATCCTGGCCCTACTACCTCCTTCTACATTACTGTTGGAAGCACTATCATACACCCGGTATTACAAGCACGCTGCCTAGGGGTCACATTTTACTCCTCCCTCGCATTCTCCTTTCACATTCAAAATGTAGCTAAAACCTGCTGTTTTTTCCTCTGTAATATTACAAAGATACGCCCGTTCCTTTGTTGCTCTACTGCAAAAACTCTGATACAGGCCCTCATTCTCTTCCATCTCGTCTACTGTAGCCTTCTGCTGTTTGACCTTCCTGCCTGTCACCTGTCTCATCTACAATCTATCCTATATGCTGCTGCTAGGATCCCATTACTCTCTCCTAAATCTGTCTCAGTGTCTCTCCTGCTGAAATCCCTCTCCTGGCTTCCTATTAAATCCCGAATCTCACACGCACACAATTCTCCTACTCACTTAAGGCTACACTCTTCTGCTCCTCCTTACATCTCAGCCCTAATTTCTCACTATACATCATCCCAACTCTTGTGTTCTGCTCAAGGATGTCTTCTCTCTATCCTCTTTGTATCTAAAGCCCTCTCCCACCTTAAGCCTTTCTCACTCTCTACCCAACACCTCTGGAATGCCCTTCCCCTCAACATCTGACTAGCGCCCTCTCTTTCTACCTTTAAGACCTATCTTAAAATCCACCTCCTTAACAAAGCATATATGAGTAGCTCTGTGGCTGAGACTATACACCTCATACATAAACCTTTGGGGCAGGGACCTCCTTTTCCTAATGTTACTTGTATCTCTGAATCTTATTCTCATGATGTGTTATATTATTATGTCACGTGTATTACTGCTGTGAAGTGCTATATACATTAATGGCACTATATAAATAAAGGTATACATACATAAATACATCATCACAAATTCTGCTTAATTCTGAGAATTCGGTGCATTAAACCCACCAGTGGCAACCTTTAATGAATAATAATAATCTGTGAGTTTTGGTGAATGGAGCATTTTAATTGGATAATCTCACAGACCTAATTGAACTAATCATGGCTCTGGGCTTAACCAGAATGCTTTGCTGAATGAACGCGATTGTAAATATAGAATTTGGCTCATATTTTGCTATGGATACTGTTGCAGAGTACATGCAACTAAACATGCGGGTTCTTTGAATAAGGCTTATTTATTTTAGCCTTAAAACATACAGGACACCAAAAACAAATAACTTCTCATCAGCAAACAAAAGAAAAATAGCTTTTTTTTTAGCAGGCTGAGCAAAATAGTTTCTCTTTAGCAGACAGAGCAAAATAAGGTTCTCTTTAGCAGACAGAGCAAAAATAAGGTTCTCTTTAGCAGACAGAGCAAAAATAAGGCAGCTACCCTTTTGCATGCAGGAGCCAGACAGTTCATAAACCATGTACTTTGCAAACAGACCTTGTATCAGTAATCACTTCAGTAACTCACTCCTGTCTCCTGACCAGCTAGCTGCATGTATCCACATCCTGGGGTTTTTAACACACCTTGATTAGGCAGCTGGGATTCAACTAATTGCCATGAGCTTCCCAGCTGAAGTTAACCTCATCACTGCTGCACTGCAGACTAAACATATGTCTGCCAGGCATATAGCTGGTGGCTTTTATTCACCCTGTCACATTCCTCCCCTGTTAGTGTGTGGCTGGGGCTACGCACGGCTGAAGCCCGACCATCCACCCCTTCTCTAGAAAAGAAATCAGCATTTGCGTTCTCTTTTCCCGGCCTGTGCTGAATCTCAAATGAGAAGTGTTGGAGGGCCATATACTGTACCACCTAGCATTGGAATCTTTCATACTATTTACCCACTTCAGTGGAGCATGGTCCGTCACCAAAGTAAAATGGACTCCTGCCAGGTAATGCCTCAAAGCCTCGATTGCCCACTTTACTGCGAGGCACTCCTTCTCAATCACTGAGTAGTTTGTTTCCCTCTGGAACAATTTCCTACTCAGGAAAAGGATAGGGTGTTCAACTCCCTCAAACTGTTGTGACAACATTGCCCCTAGCCCTATCTCTGATGCATCTGTTTGCACTACAAAAGGGCTGTTGAAGTCTGGGCTTCTAAGGACGGGACCCTCTGATAGACACATTTTTATGTCCTCAAAGGCTCTCTGACACTCCCTTGACCATACCACTTGTGTAGGGGCACACTTTTTTGTGAGGTCCGTTAAAGGGGCTGCCACTTCCGAGTAGTTGGGGATGAACCGCCGGTAGTATCCTGCTAAACCCAGCAGAGAGCGTACCTACGTTTTTGTTTGGGGGGTCAGAACTTCTTTCAGGGCAACTACCTTGTCGGCTAGTGGCCTTACTTTTCCACCTCCCACTACATACCCTAAGTATTTTTTTCCGCCTTACCCAAGGCACATTTCTTAGGGTTGGCTGTGAGCCCTGCCTCACTTAGAGATCTGAGGACCGCTTTCAGCCTATTTAGGTGGGCCCGCCAGTGTTTACTATAAATGACAATGTCATCTAGGTAGGCTGCGGCATAAGTCCTATGGGGTCTCAGCACCTTATCCATGAGTCTCTGAAATGTGGCTGGGGCTCCATGCAGTCCAAATGGCATTATCACAAACTGGTGTAAACCCATGGGAGTGGTAAAGGCTGTTTTGCACTTGGACTTTTCCTCTAAGGGTATTTGCCAGTATCCTTTTGTCAAGTCCAATGTGGATATATATTCCGCGTTACCAAGGGCATCAATTAATTTGTTCACCCTTGGCATCGGATATGAGTCAAACTTGGATACCTCATTGACCTTTCGGAGGTCCACACAAAATCTTACCTTCCCATTGGGTTTAGGGACCATAACTAGTGGACTACACCACTCACTGCATGATTCCTCAATCACTCCTAAGTGTAACATTTCTTGTACCTCCTTCTCTACCGGGGCTCTACGACTTTCAGGCAACCTATAAGGACGGGAACGTACTTTTACCCCAGGTGCTGTCTCGATCGCATGTGAAATTAAGTTAGTTTGCCCTGGTAAATCAGAAAAAACATCATGGAATTGTGTAATTATTGCTAACAAGTCCCCTTTTTGTTCAGAGGACAACTGTTTACCCATTGGGATTTTATCGTCACACACGATGTTCTCCCGTGGGGGCTGAGGACCCAAGTCTGTTTCCTCCTCCACCGAGTGGATGAATAGAGACCGCTGCATCTTCCAGGGTTTCAGCAAGTTCACATGGTAAATTTGTTTACCCTTCCTGGACCCTGGTTGAGCGATCTTGTAATCCACATCACCCGTGCGGCGGAGTACTTTGAATGGGCCCTGCCATTTGGCCAGGAGTTTACTCTCGCAACTGGGTAATAATAACATCACCTGGTCTCCCGGGTGAAACACTCTCATGCGAGCATTTTAATTGTAATGTCTCTCCTGACTGTCCTGGGCTGATCTAAGATTCTCTCCAACCAAATGGCCGACCACATCTAGGTGCTTCCTAAGGTCTAGTACATATTGCAGGGTATTCTTAGAAGGGGACCACTGTTCCTCCCAGGACTCCTTTAGGAGGTCTAGGATGCCCCGGTGTTGGCGGCCATAGAGCAGTTCAAATGGAGAGAATCCCGTGGAGGCCTGGGGAACTTCCCGCACTGCAAACAGCAGAAAAGGGAGAAGATCATCCCAGGCTCTCTTCTCTGAATCTACAAATTTCCTCAGCATCCCTTTTAGAGTTCGGTTAAATCTTTCCACCAATCCGTCAGTCTGTGGATGGAAGACCGATGTTCGAACAGACTTGACCTCTAGTAATTTTAAGACATCCTGCATCAGTTTAGCCATAACATTTGTACCTCGGTCTGTCAACATAACCTGGGGAAGTCCAACCCGTGAGAACAGTTCCAACAACTTGTTGGCTACTTGCTTCGCCGTTGCTATTCTCAGGGGGAACGCCTCAGGATATCTTGTGTGTGTGTGTGGCCCTTTAACTGCAGGGGCCTTTTGAAAATCCCGGCACTTCTGACACCATATGTTGCAGAGTACATGCAACTAAACACGCGGGTTCTTTGAATAAGGCTTATTTATTTTAGCCTTAAAACATATAGCACACCAAAAACAAATAACTTCTCATCAGCAAAAAAAAGAAAAATAGCTTTTTTTAGCAGGCAGAGCAAAATAGTTTCTCTTTAGCAGACAGAGCAAAAATAAGGTTCTCTTTAGCAGACAGAGCAAAAATAAGGCAGCTACCCTTTTGCATGCAGGAGCCAGACAGTTCATAAACCATGTACTTTGCAAACAGACCTTGTATCAGTAATCTCTTCAGTAACTCACTCCTGTCTCCTGACCAGCTAGCTGCATGTGTGCACATCCTGGGGTTTTTAACACACCTTGATTAGGCAGCTGGGATTCAACTAATTGCCATGAGCTTCCCAGCTGAAGTTAACCTCATCACTGCTGTACTGCAGACTAAACATATGTCTGCCAGGCATATAGCTGCTGGCTTTTATTCACCCTGTCACAGATACACTGAACTGTTCACCTTAATCATCTGTCAAGGAGTGTATCTAACTCTACCACATAGGCCCAGAACCACAAGGCTCCATTACTGACTAAACGCTGTGTTTACTTAAGTTAATGCCTTGTCAGGTTCTAATTGATATCTTTACAGCTCACTAGCGCAGTGTTAAGTGGCTGTTTTCAACCATAATGAGCCCCTTGGAGATGTGCGCTCACAAGTACCTGCTAATACAAGCCTATTAGTTAATTAGTATGCTATTAAATATACTTTGCATACTCATTAGCATATCTCCCAAGTATATCAGGTGTGCTCCATTTTGAACAGGTACAGTATCTCTTCACATGTTCTTTCAAGACTGGTTTTAGCCGATATATATATTTATACACTTGATCCTAATAAAATTAGACTCCTCTTTTCTTCCACACTCTTCTCTAACTTTTCTCCCCCTGCTCTTTCCCCCTGTCTCTCTCCCCCGCCTCTCTCCCCCGCCTCTCTCCCCCATCGATCTCTCTCCCTCCTTCTCTCTCCAACTGTCTCTCTCCCCCCGTCTCTCTACCCCATCTCTCTCCCCCCGGCTCTTTTCCCCTGTCTCTCTCCCATCGATCTCCCTCCTTCCTTCTCTCTCCCCCCCCGATCTTTCTTCTCCCTTCTCTCTCCTCCTCTTTCTCTCCCCCAATCTCTCTCCCCGCGATCTCTCTCCCCCTGATCTCTCTCCCTCTGTCTCTCTCCCCCGGTCTCTCTCCCCATCTCTCTCCCCCGCCTCTCTCCCTCTGTCTCTTTCCCCCGATCTCTCTCCCTCCTTCTCTCTCCCCCAATCTCTCTCCCCTGTATCTCTCCCCCCGTCTCTCTCCCCCAATCTCTCTCCCTCCCCATATTTCAGGCTCCGCAGGGAGCCAATGCCACAAAATGGGTAAAACCGGTGCAATGTGAGCCGTGTTAAACTAACACCAGGCACTGCTAACTTAACATGGTGTTAAGTCTACAGTATCCTAATGAGATCAGTAACGGCTGTGGTTTTTGAATACAATTATCTTTGTGGATTGACGTTAACCTCAGTGAAATTAACATCCATTGCTGATTATGATAACATCACGCTATGAGCCCGGATTTAGCGGCGCTTTGTGAATCTGGGTATGGAATGTTCCATTCATTTATAATTCACGGGGGAGTTCGAGCCATGTGTTTTGCTATTCTGTATTTTTTTTACATAGAGATCCATATAGAGTATAATAAAGCTATATAGGGTTAATGGAATATACCTTTTCATATCTTATAGGATATCAGATGTTTAAACAATTTATAAAACGTCCAGTTGTTATCAGGCAGACTCCTTACTAAACTGAAAATTTGAAAATTTTCTCTCTTCTTGAACGGGTCTCCGTTATTTTCTACCCGGATCCTGCTGATAGCAGCGTTCACGTGTTGGCTGGTGCGTTTTACAACAAAAATGCAATGTAATAGTTTGTGTCTGTCCATATACCTGCTTCCCACGTATCAGTATAGTACTCAAATGAAGTAGAGATAACGTGTTCATCGTGGTGCAGTCGGAAAGGAGTCGGAAACTTATCGCTGCTCTCTCCGTTCAGGAGCAGCTTGGTGGGGACGAGCAAGAGGTGACAATCAGGTCTATAGAAGCAAGAAATCGATCCAGCCTCCCTTTTGGATCAGAGCAGAGGCCGGTCAGTGTCCTCTGTTTAATTCTCCAAGGAAAGGGGCTGTGATGAATGCTGTATGGGGTTTGTGTATGTGCTACACAGGTGGGGGCTGAAAAGTGTTATTCCATATTCCTGTGGCTTCTAGGAAGCAAGTTGTTGAGGGACAGAAATGTGAGAAGAAGCACATTAACAAACTAACACTACCATAGAAAAGCAGAGGAACAGATGGATCAGGAGCGATCAACTCCAGTCCTCAAGATCCACCAACAGGTTAGGGCTTGACTGTCCGTGCTTCAGCACAGGTGGATCAATCAGTGGCTCAGTCTGTGACTGAACTACTGATTGAGCCACCTGTGCTGAAGCACAGATACTCTTAAACCCTAACCTGTTGGTGGCCCTTGAGGACTGGAGTTGACCACCACTGAGAGATATCTATATACAGTAGAGGGTGGTACAAATGTTAATGTTGCTTTGTTATGGTGGTGGAAGACACAGGTAACCACTGGTGTAGACATCCATTGTATTCAGAGAAGCTGTTTAGACCGTTATACTGTAGCTTGGTATGCAAGTTCTGTGCATCAATGCTACCACCTGACTCAGAAAGCTGCCCGCCTGAGCTCCATTCATTAGACACTGACAGTGTAAGGTTCTATTTATCAATATTTTCCGGCTCCAAAACTGGACAAACCAACGAGGTCCCATATTATGAAAGGAAAAGCTCCCAATGAAAGCAATATGATATATTTTCTTTGATATATCTGTACCACTTTTGCTATTCTGCATATGCCCTGTAGTGACAGAATGATAGATAGTATCAGACTGATTCATGGCGCTGAAGATTTAGAAAACTCTACTAATAACTTCAAAAAGTATAAAAATATGGATTTATTTTGAAATGAGTTATAAGACAGAACAGACTGAGATACAGATGTAGCAGAGGTTATGGCTCTCATTAACGTGAGGCATTGCAGAAATGCTGGCGCGTTACTGATCTAAATCGCTATGAAAAACAACGGTTAGAGAAGAAAGCGCATGCGTTATTCTGTTCACTATTTCACATTTGCAGGGGTTATATACAGTATATAATGATCAAAGAAGAAAAGTGTGTACTGTGTAGCGCTATTCGAATATAATAATATATATAAATAAATAGTTTTCACTCTAATATAAATAATAAGTGAATTAAATAATGAGGGCTGCCAACTAAAAACACTAACTACCCAAAGTAAGTGAAAAAAATGCAGAAAAAACAGATGATAGGGGCGCCCTTACATCTACATAAATGTAATAATTCAAAATAGATGCAAATTTTTTTTTTACGTATAATTTATCCAAATATGGGCAGTGTTCGACAAACCTATACATTTGCTCACCCCGGGCGAGTGGATTTAACATCGTGGCGAGCTCCTATTGGCCAAGCAGCACACGTTTGGTACTAGGTGGCGAGTAGATTTTTTTGTGTGGCGAATAGATTTTTTGGTGATTTGTCAACCACTGAATATGGGTATATACAAATACAACCGTATGGGTGTGACACAGTGCTGAAATAGTGCCCAAGAGTTCCAAGGATGTAGAATAATGGATGCAGCCGTTGCTCAGCACATAGAAAGAGTTAAATAAAACAACATAGTGTGATATTGTTAAGTGACAATGCACCTGATACTAATTAAATGGAGAAAATGACCATAGAGAACAAACAAGAGAAAAGAAAAAAATATATATATATTTCAGAGTGATGGAGCAAGCACTAAAAAATACTGAATATAAATCTATTTATTAAAAAGACAAAAATCTAAGAACAAAAATCATTAAAAAAAACTACGACATCCACTTGTCCTGCGTCCGGCAACTATAAGAATCCTACTTTCAAGCTGCAAGTAGGTCAAGCGCATGTGAATAAATTCTGGGTGGCTGCTCCTCCGCTTCAGATATACTGCAGGAATGTCCTCTCCTTCTCCTGCCCAGACCTGCTGGGTGTTCGGAAGGGACCTCCGTCTGCTGAGGAGTTGTCATGTATCTCACTCCCCCTGGTGGAATCTCTACTATCCCTCTTTCTTGGTTGAAGATTTCACCATACTCTTCTTGTGACGCTACCCTATAGCATTCATCTTTTAGGCCAGGAGATATATTCAGGGATGACAAGGGTAGCTCACCTGCCTCGTGAAGGTAAGAGCGAATCGCAGATCTCACTATGTCAGCGTTCGTGCCCAATATGATGAGTGCCCTGGGATGTTCCCGAGGCTCAGACAGACCAGGGCTTCCACCGCCATGGGGTGTGACCGGTTAGTGTTCAAATGCATGATGTCCACTTGAATCGCCACTATCCCATCGATGGGGTAGTCATCTTTACTCAGGCCCCATAACTTCATCTTTTTGATGAAAAAAAAGAAAAATCTTTTCTGCCGACTGCAAGGGAAGATGACTGAGGTGTTGATCGTAGAACGGCCGGTAAATAATGGTCACCTGGGACCTGGTGTCCAGTAAAGCTGAAGAATAGATTCCTTCTATCACAATTCTTATGATAGCGGCGGGTCCTACTCAACAGTAGGCCTCGGGTGGAGAAACTTCCTTGGAATCGGAGGCCGTCTCATCTCCAATCTCCTCAGACAATTCTGGTGCCGTGGGTACTGCCTGTTGCACTTGCACCATGAAGGACTTGGCACTTGTAGGGGATTTTTGAAGCTTCGAGCAAGCCCTAGTGATACGACCTTCTTGACCACAGTGGTAGCAACGCCGCTCGCCGTATTGTCTTGGGCTGCCGGGTGACCGAGGAGCTGTCCCATGACTCACAGCGGTAAAAGGTTATTTTTCCTTAGTAAACCTTTTGGCTTTCGGGCTGGCTACCTCCTTGGTCTCTAACTTGCGGGTCTTTGCCCTTTGGGGACGTATGTAAATCGAGTTTACGCTTCATCCCCTTTTACCAATCCCAAGATGCCCGGGAATGTAGGAGGGGGTCCTTGTAGTAGTGAGCACCTGATCATGATCACGATTTGATGAGTGGGGATGGCCCCTCTAAGAAATTACTTGCGCCGGTATTCGTCACCCGCTGAAGCATCTTCTTGCTTGTTGCTTGGACGAGGAGAACATGATGGGAATTTGGTCGAACTAAATTAACTATGAAATAGGGCACCCCAGGTCTGACATCGCAGTTTAGTAATTAATTGGTTTGAGTGGTTACTGTTTGAAAGAATTCTGAGTTTGATTAATTAATTGCTTTGATTGGTTAATGGTTTAATTAATTCATTGTTGTTCTTGTTATTGCTTGTATTCATTAGATTAGCTGGCTACTGTTTTTATTTATTGAAGTGGTTTGTTCTGGAGTTTTTTAATGTTTTTTAATGTTTTATTATTGTGTGTTTGGTGCATTAATGTATTGTGATTAGGGTGCCCATTGAGTGCTATAGAGGCTATAGAGGCTTATCATGCCCATATTATTATATGGGTATGATGTACCACTATACTACTCAATGGGCACAGGGTGGGTATAGTCAGTCCGGGTTAGGCCTCCCGGGTGGGTAGCGGGGCAGGGTGGGTTAACCCCTTAATTACTATAGCGGTTATTAACCGCTAAGGTGATTAAGGGGTTAGGGGCCATTAGAATGTCTTTATTATGTATGTATGCTTTCTGGCAACGGAGGACAGAGGGACCTGCTGTATCGTGAGGAGGACAGCCAGCATATTGCTGTGATAAGTAGAACTGTATTTATTTACTTTATTTATGCTGGTTAATGTTGTGTTTAATAATGGGCAAATAATCTATTATCCATATCTGGATAATAGTTATTTTGCCCATTACTGTATTGTATGTGTTTGGGAGGAGGTGGGGCGGGATTGATTGAAATGTAGGCCATGTTTATTTGTTAACATACAGGGTTGGTACCTTAGGTCTGCGGGGACCTATGGAGACCACCTGAGGACCCTCCGGACACCCACGGTTACCACCTGTGGACCCACGGGGGACACCTGTGGGCACGAACCGGGGGTCCCACAGCTGTGGGGGCCCCACGAACCCACAGGGACCACCCGATGGCCCCCAGCCCCCCGTGGGAACCACCCGAGGGCCTCAGACACCTGTGCGGTTGACCCGGAGACCCCCAGACACTCGCAGGCCCACCCGTGGATCCCATTGTGGCCCACGGTGACCCGCGGGGACCACCTGGAGGCCCATCGCGCCTGGTGGGAACCACCCGTAGACCCCCAGACCCTTGGATACGGGTGCACTGTATCTCGGGAAGCAAGGGGTCCCCGGACCTCAAACCAACGCGGTTCAGCTCCGGAGACCCCCTGCACATCTACACTATGAATGACATGTATATTAAAAAACATAATTTTCGGACAAGATTTTCGTTGGCAGAGGCGGCTCTCTCAGAGCAGCTCTCTCTGCAGCAGAAATGTATCACCGGGTCAGGCCTTTTCAGAGGCTCGATCCTATCGCTGGCAACAAATCGCTCGTTTAGGGAATTTTGCTATGAACGGTAATGAAGGCTTGCTGAATACCGTGATAGCAACGCTCCAAAAAGCGGCGATTTAAATGCCCTGGCGATAGTTTTTATGAACCTTTACTGAATAAGGCCCTTAGACACTGCAAGAAGATACATTTGTAACTTTACAACCCTGAGTTTCCCAACTACAGTATGGTTTACTGACAACGGTGTCATTATAACTATCTGCATATATTGGGGGTACGGTGTTATTTGGGGGTATACATGGTACTTTATCGCTTTTTAAGGGTATATAAGTTTAAAATTAACCAACCGCGCGCACATTTTTGTGTAACTCCTATTGACACATTCATGTGTTTGTGGATTATTCTGTGGCATTGACTACATATATCAGTATCGTGGCTATAACTGCAGCAGGTCCCACACACCTAATACAGGTGTTTATTTTGCTTGGTTTATGCCGATGTATGCCTATCAGGCTCACACTCCATTTAGTTTTGGTTAACCACCTGTTCCCTGTGTTCGTGGAGGTTTTTTATTACTAATGTATATATTCCATGCGTTTTTAAATATTGGTATAAATAAAACTTTATTATTTTCCGTCCGTATCCTACATGATCCATATAGGAGGTGGTGTATTAGTGAAGTCATTTACCCATAATTACTAATAGTGATCAAGGTTATTTATACCTTTAGGACTTATATGGTCACCACTTTGATATCCACAGCGAGTGCTGATTTTAGGATTCTTTTGGACCCCCTTGGGTCTTATTGTATTATTGCTAATATTTCCTACTTGCACCATTAATTTAACCCTTCAATTTTTAATCAACTGTACTAGGTTGAGCGGCAGAGGTCATCGCTTTGGTTGTATATAAAAAGGACCCCAGGTTTTCATCTACTGTAGTTAATATTTATAAAGAGACGTTTTATTATTAATTTAATAACATTCCACTCAAGTCTTTAATAACAATTTATTTCCTTAATATTTATTAAATGTATTACATTTTAATTATCCAGACACACCCTGGCCTTTGGAACTAATTATCCAGACATAGACTGGAGCAATGAGATTAGAATTACAACTAAAGGAAACAGGTTTTTGGGGGTGCTAAAAGACAATTACATGACCCAAGTTATTGAGGAACCAACTACAGTAGGAAAGGGGCAATACTGGATTTGGTAATATCAAACAGTGTAGATATAATAACAAATATTTACGTCCGGGAACATTTGGGAAACAGTGATCATAACATGGTCTCATTTTGAAATAAATGATCAAAAAACATATTATATGGGTTCAACAAATACTTTGAATTTTAGAAAGGCATATTTTAATAAACTAAGGAATAATCTAAAAGGAATAGATTGTGGTGATGTTTTTTCAGGGAAAATATGGAAGATAAATGGGCAGTCTTTAAAACATTGTTAGAAAAGCACACTTATGAGTGTATACGCTTGGGTAATAAATATAAAAGAAACAAGTCTAAACCAATGTGGCTAAATAAACAGGTAGGGGAGGAAATGGACAAGAAGAGGAAGGCGTTTAGATTCTTTAAGTCAGAAGGGACGGAGGCATCGTATCAGAATTATAAGGAATGTAACAAGTTGCAAAAGGTCAATCAGATTAGCAAAAATGTAAATCAAAAAAAGGATTACAATAGAAAGTAAGATCAACCTTTAAAAGTTCTTCAAGGACCTTAAAAACAAAAAGATTAGAAAATAAAATATAGGACCCTTTCAGTGTGAGAAGGGCAGGCACATTATTGGAGATAAGGAAAAGGCGGAGATATTAAATAAATAATTTTCTTCTGTATTTACCAAGGTAGGAGTCAATTGCAAAAATATTGCAACAGGAGGAAGCCACAACCTCTATATTAACAAACAATTAGTTAACTGTGAAAGAAATGGATAGATGGCTTTAAAAAAATTAAATCCAGTAATTATCAAACTGTGTTTAATATTCAAGGACTCCATTTTCACAGGCTTAGTACAACAAGACTGGCATAAAGTAGACGTGATACCTATATTTAAAAAGGGAGCTAGATCACAACCAGGGAATTACAGACCTGTAAGTCTGACATCAATAGTGGGGAAGCTACCTGAAGGTTTAGTATGGGATAATATTCAGGCATACATAATAGATAACCAAATTATTAGTAAAAAAACCAGCATGGATTTATGAAGGATAGCTCGTGCCAAACTAACCTTATTTATTTCTTTGAAGAGGTAATTAGGAAATTAGAAGACCAGGGCAATGCAGTTGATGTGGTCTACTTAGATCTTGCAAATTCTTTTGATACGGTTCAACACAAGAGGTTAATGTACAAAATAAAGGAAATTGGTTTGGGTAAATATTTGCACCTGGATTGAAAACTGGTTGAAGGACAGACAACAGAGAGTTATCATAAATAGAAACTTTTCAGGTAGGGCTAAAGTTGTGAGTGGAGTACCTCAAGGATCGATACTGGGTCCCCTACTTTCTAACTTGTTTATTAATGACTTTGAAGTTGGCATAAAGAGCAAAGTCTCCATCTTGGCTAATGACACTAAATTGTCTAAGGTAGTAAAATCACAGCAGGATGTAATTTCTCTCCAGAAGAACTTGGAGAGACTGGAAACTTGGGTAGGTAAATGGCAGATGAATAAACAGGTGACTTACAAATTAAATGGGGTAAAATTAGGTGAATCTTTAATGAAAAAAGATTTAAGAGTGCTTGTAGACAGCAGGCTTAGCAATAGTGCCCAATGACAGGCAGTAGCTGCAAAGGCAAATAAGATCATATCTTGCAATTAACGGGCAATGGATGGAAGGGAAGTAAGCATTATCCCACTGTATAAAGCATTAGTAAGACCACAGCATGAACATGGAGTACAGTTTTGGGCACCACTCCATAAAAAGATACTACAGAACTAAAAAAAATCACAGAGACGAGCCACCAAATTAATAAAGAGAATGGATAATCTGACTTATAAGGAGAAGCTAGCTATATTAGATTTGTTTACATTAGAAAAGAGGCGTCTAAGAGGGGATATGATAACTATATACCAATATATTGGGGATCAATACAAGGAGATTTAAAAAAAACTATTTATCCCATGGGCAGTACAAAGGACTCGGGGGGCATCCCTTTAAGTTGGAGGAAAGGAGATTTCACCAGCAACAAAGGAAAGGGTTCTTTACAGTAAGCAAGAGAAAAGAGGAATGCACCCCTAGCGATGCTAACCAGGAAAATGTCCATGTAATAAATATGCAATGTATAGCACATGACGCTTCATTTCCTTCCCAACAAAACAGCTTAATTAGCCCAGAAATCCATGTTCCACAATGTCTATGATGTACATGTGAACCACTGCATAAGTCTCTTATAAACCACAATTTGCAAACACCCAATAGCCTTGTAAGTAGGTATGTCTTATATGGGTGTATGTGGGAAGCTTAAAATAAGAACTGGATTGCAGTTGGAGTCAAAGTAAGTAATATATGGTAAACGGTTACTCACTCATGACCATAAGGAGATCTGGGCACTGTTGGCGTGCTCCTACCGAATGGATACAGCAAACAGAGAGTTGTGAGAGGCGGTGCAGCTGCCTTGGAGGAAATCGTTCATACATTTCTTTACAGTAGGGGCAGTTAACATGGAGACTGTGATGGCAGATACAATAAGATATCTTCAAAAAAGATTGAACATCTTTTGAGAAAGGAAAGGTATACAGGGAAATACCAAATAATTAAACATGGGAAGGATGTTGATCCAGGGAGTAATCTGATTGCCATTATTGGAGTCGGGAAGGAATTTATTTCCCCCCTATGACATATCATTGGCTGATGTTTCACTTATGAGATATTACCTTATGAGATATCATTGGATGATATGCCACTGGGGTTTGTGTTTGCCTTCCTCTGGATCAATATACTGTAAATACAAATATAGGATAAAGTATCTGTCATCTAAATTTAACAAAGGTTGAACTTGGACATATGTTGTTTTACAACCTCATCTACTATTTATTATTATATTTTTTCAATCTTGATTAGTAAATCATATATTCACAAGTTCATCACAACACAAGAGCTTATATATATGTCGTGGCAGGACGGCCTCATGGCAGGGGTCAGTAAGAGGCCAAACAGAGGGTTAGGCTTTAACTCCAGTGGTTTATTCTCTATAATAATAACAGAATAATAAGCACACTGTCCCTTTAAGGAAAAACACAAACCATAAAATTAAACCCTACTCCCCGTGGGAGACTTAGTACACACTCAGGCCCTATCTACCTGGCTGGCCAGCTAAGCCAGTTACCAGCCCCAAAACATACCCTCTTATAAGAGACATACTATCAGGGAATAATATAAAAGACCTTATCTGACAGTTAGGGAACTGTGTCCCATGTGAGTCCAGGCAATCCTTCCTGTCACATCAGAGCTCTGCTTCCTCCATAGGTCTGGAACGCTGGTTCCTTGGAGCAGGACTATGTCCAGCAGTTTGGTCTTGCCCGTGGCAATTCAGTTTCCTGGGTGCAGTTCCCAGAGGGTCCCAAGACCCTGCTCCTTGCTGGGGAGAAGTCACTCTACCCTCGCGGGGAAAAACAAACTCTCTGTCTCTGGCAGCTTCCTGCTTTTTAAACGTATGGAGAAGGCATGGAACGGCTTATGATCCGAAGCATACCACATCTTCTGTAAAACATGGTGGAGGCAGTGTGATGGCATGGGCATGCATGGCTTCCAATGGCACTGGGTCACTATTGATGATGTGACAGAAGACAGAAGCAGCCAGATGAATTCTGAAGTGTATAGGGATATATTGTCTGCTTAAATTCAGCGAAGTTGATTGGACATCACTTCACTTTACAGATGGACAATGACCCAAAACATACAGCGAAAGCAACCCAGGAGTTTTTTTAAGGCAAAGAAGTGGCATATTCTGCAATGAGTCAATCATCTGATCTCAACCCGATCGAGAATGCATTTCACTTGCTGAAGACAAAACTTAAGGCAGAAAGATCCACGAACAAACAACAACTGAAGACAGCTGCCGTAAAGGCCTGGCAAAGCATCACAAAGGAGGAAACCCAGCGTTTGATGATGGCCATGCGTTCCAGACTTCAAGCAGTCATTGCCTGCAAAGGATTCTCGACAAAGTATTAAAAATTAACATTTTATTTATGAATGTGTTAATTTGTCCAATTACATTTGAGCCCCTGAAATAAGGGGACTGTGTATGAAAATGGTTGCAATTCCTAAACGTTTCATATGATATTTTTGTTCAAGCCCTTGAATTAAAGCTGAAAGTCTGCACTTCTATTGCATCTCAGCTGTTTCATTTCAAATACATTGTGATGGCGTACAGAGCCTAAATTATGAAAATTGTGTCAGTGTCCAATTATTTCCGGACCTAAATGTATATGAATGCACATACAGCTGTCTCTTACACATACAAAGGTACAATGTAATTCTATCCCTATATACCAATAGGGACCACATAGTACCTACACACATTAATTGTAATGTAACACCCTCTTACATTTCTACACGTACCCACACCCATTGGTATACACTCCCACTCCACACACACCTTTTGTAAAGCGTTATATACACTGTGGGTGCTTTGTAAATGTATATTTATACACATACACACATACACACACACATCACTAACATTCAGGGACCATTTAACACCTTAAGTCATAAATCGCATACTGCACAGGGGGGAGGGATAGGCTTCAGTCAGATACATTCCAAGATACACTGTTTTTAAGTAAAAACATTTCTTGCTTTATCCATTGTAACATCGCCGGAAGAGAAGATCAGTGTATCTCGAAAGCTCGCACAAATAAAATCATTTAGTTATCTACAGAACGGTATTGTCTGTTCGTTTTTGATTATTAAGCTTGGCTAACACGGTACAGATACACACACACACACACACACACACACACACACATATATATGCTACAAATTATATAGAAATATATTTATTACATTTATTTTTTTATTTCTTTATGGATTCATCACATGGGTAGTAAATTTACCTTCCCATACCGCTTTTCTCCCTTCCCTTCCCAATTCCATGAGTGGGACTTTTCACTTGAGGCTGGTGAGGGCGTCCCGAATTTGACTATCATGAAACACGCTAACCTCCAAACTCTCCTACCCCCAAACTCATCTACCCCCAAACTCACCTATCCCCAAACTCACCTACCTGAAACTCACCTACCTGAAACTCACCTACCCCCAAATTCACTTACCCCCAAATTCACCCAACTCTATACAATGTACATAGCAGGACCACACTAGTCTTACCGAGTGGTCAAGGTGATTCTTTTATAAGAAAAAGCAACTTTCCATTTGTACGTAGTCGGCTTTTCTAGGCTTTTCAGTGCCTCTGCAGTCATGGATTATGCGTGTTGTCTTGGCTGCGTGCACACGCGTTGTACAGATATGACCGGCTGGGATCTGTGGGGTTTTTATTTTCTGGGTGTGCTGAGTTTGTGGGCCTATTTTATAGCTGTGAGCAGCAGCAATGAGATACGTTATGTCCTGTTGGAGTCTGACTGTACACGGTGAACACACAGGCGCTCCTGCTTAACTCTTTGTTTCCTGAAAGGCGTACAACGCAACACAGTGTTTGCGTGACACCCAGACAGTGGAAAGGTTGAGCAGTCACACAGTCCCAACAAAGCGTGTGCCCGTGTGTGTGCGTGTGCGTGTGCGTGTGCTCAGAAATTCCTTATTCGCCTTTTCTGATTTTTTTCATGCTGCTTACACATTTCTGAGTACGTTTCTCTTATTTGTTGTGCGCGACTCTTATAAAAGGCGGCTCTGCGTTATCCCCCTCTATACCGCAGCTTTCCCTCCTCAGTTTGGTGAGGGCCTACTGGGAAATCCGAAAGAACTGTATCTATTCCGTGTTATTCAGGGCTACATCGTTTGCAGTTATTCTCAATGTTTCTTTTGAATTTCTATTCTGAAATGATGACAGAAATATTACAAAAGCTAAATAAGGTGCTATTAGAACCCGCACTGCAGGATGCGGAGAGTAGTGACACATTAGCTCATAGAGAATAAGTCTCATAAGCAAAAAGACGAGGATGACACTGCAGTGACTGACTACTGGAACTGATGTTACGTGCTGAAGCTTAAGCAACATACTGTATGTTAGTGAGGCCGTAAGATGAAAACTCCTGTTTAATATTAGGTGAAGTCTGCAGCCCATTGTTCTGGAAGATTTCAAGCAGAAATCCCCACTACTTGCTGTAATGTGAAGCCGGGGGGGGGGGGGTTCTGCTAAACCGAGACACGAACTAGAGTACTCCACTCTTTTATTTGTGCTGCTATACAGAGAAAGTGACACATATGGGGCATGGATCTCCCAACAGAAAGGGGATCTCGGCCTCCATAGTTTTCTCACGGTTAAGAATTCTTGTCTGGGAGTTTTTGAACGTGTCAAATATCGAGATCCAGAAGTCAGGGGAAATCCTTTGGTTGTACGGTTGTTGTTTGCACGGTTCTTAAATCTATCCAAGGATAGGAAATACAGCTTTAATGCATCTTATTGCATTTGCCAAATATTTTCATCTTATTGCATTTGCTAAATATTATTAATTGGGGCTCCCCATTTGGGACACCCATTAAGGTCTGGGGACATAAGTATTATTTATTAGCAGAATAAATTAACTGAGCTATTGATACTTTATTTCCTGTTGTCACCCTCTCTGTCACTTCAATCCCCTCTCACTGTCACTATGACCTCCTTTATCTTTCACATATCTCCCTGTGTGCATATCCCTCGTGTCCCTCCAGTCCACCCTCTAAGTCAGGGGTGCTTAACTCTAGCCCTCAAGAGCCCCCAACAGGCCAGGTGCTGAGGATATCTCAGATTCAGCACACGTGGCTTCGTCAGTGGCTCAGGCGAAGACTGGGATATCCTTAAAACTTAAACTGTTGGGGGGTCTAGAGGACTGGAGTTGAACACCACTGCTCTAAGTCCCTTGGGCACCAATAGGGGCTCAGCCACCAGGGGAGAAACTCTTATTGAGTCGCCAAAAGGGACCATGCCTACAATTTGATGCTTTCTGAAGGTCGTTTATACTAGAACCTGAAAAGTACCCCGGGTTCACTAGCTGAGAATGTGTTAGATGGCTAAGCATATTCCTCTTCAACACATGTTGCCAAGTGGATCTATCTATCCAAATAGCCAGTTTGCTGAAGGCATTTTATCCCAGACGCTGAAGAAATACACACCGTGTGTCTTTAATACCAATCCTTGTAGGGGATATCAAATTCTAACACGGTGAAGATTGAACACAAGCAGGTCAATTCATTATCCCTGGAATTTAAACTATATAGCCTATTGGCTTCAACACCTAATAATATCACATGACATACTACACTGATTCATAGCATTAAGCATGGCAGAATACCAGAAGGCAGTCCCAACTGAATAAAAAACATCTCAATATTCTCACATGTCAAGCAGCGGATGAGTTCCCAGCAGGAATAGTCTGTCCTACCTGCTCTTTAGGGCTGATGGAGTATACAGGCATTTAAAGGCATCAGGGGAAATGGATTTGAATCTCTTCACTGGCAGAGAGGCAAAGGGTGAATCGCTCTTAAAAGTAGTGGTCTGAACTTAAGTGTAATGTTCCTTACATTTTTATGCTGGAAGAATAGAAAAAAGAGGTTATTTGTAAGTGGATCCCATATACGTCAGAGTAGAAATGACCTGAAGTTTACAATACTAGTAATACTAATACTAATAATAGCGGTATTAATAATAATCGTGCTGCTTTTTTTTTTTTTTAATACTTAGGCCTCGTTCAGGGTGCAGGCTTCGGAGGGAGGGCGTGCTGACGTGCGTGCGTGCGTGCGGCCGTCCGACACAATGTATTTAAAGTGACTTGTGGTTGTCAGGGTAGCAGCTGCCCTGTCTCTGAAGTTCGGAGTTGACGCTGGCTACAGTTTCAATAAACAACCCAAGTTGTTTTTTGAAGCTGCAGCAGCGTCACTGGGACCTCGGCAGCCAATGAAATCATTCTTGAGAATGATTTCAAGACAGGAACTTCGATCCCTCAGCTGCTGTCTGTCGCCCCGCCCCCTCCCCACCTCAACTCCTGAAAAAGTCTGCTGGGGAGGATGTGCACACATCGCCCAGCAGACTGCCGCTCGCACACGCGAACGCCCGCCCTCCAACTCCTGCCCCTGACACCCTGAACGAGGCCTTAGTGTTTTTTTCACGAAGTGAAGGAGTTGTTACAGAGACATTTTAGCAATGAAGGACCAATAGTGAGTGTTTAAATACAGGCTACACGCCAATTAAAAAAAAAAAAAAAAACATTATTTGTAATGGTTTCTTGGAAGGTAATTGTGTTTTTCTGTTTCATGGAAGTTATATCTTATGTCAGTAAAATAACCAAGCTATGTGAAGCCCACCTAAGTAATGAATATCAGGGTTTCCCTCTGTGTGCTGTGCTGTTCTGTGATCAGCCCCTGGGCTGTCATTTATGACTCTGCTTCTGACAGTGACCCCTTACTGGCAGGATGGGAGGGGAGGAAAGGGTGGGATTTCAAAGTAAGGTTTCCCTTTCAGAAAGAAAGCATGGAAGCTTAGGCAAAGTGTGGCATGACCTCAAGGCCCATGCTCAACCAACCCCCACCTTTTCCTCCTGTCCCCTCCCCTCCCTCTTGGTCACAGGCGACACTCCGGAGAAGGGAGGGGGCCTGCTGGAGAGGATGAAGGCAGGAAGTGAGGGGCAGGAGATCATGCCGGGCCCCTTACTGTGTGTTGCAGGGTCTGTCCTGGGTGCAGGTGCTCTGCTACCAGCTGCATGCTGGGGCATGTTCCCAGGACGGAGATGGGTTGTTGTGGTTGTTGACCTGCACTTTTAGGTGGAGATGGGGATGGGATCGAGGGTCCGTCAGAGCCCTCCAGGGGAGCAGCACAATGCACCGTGACTTACCAGGCGATCGAGAATATGGGGGAGGGTAAGGTTAAGAGCCTTGACATTAGGCCCCCTGTTCACCCACACCCTCGATATCCTTTGCACCTCCCCGCCCCCCTGTGACTACCTCCCCGCCCCCCTGTGATGGTCTCATGGCTTGCCTTTCTCTGCATGTCTGACCTCCGGGCGGTGCCGTGTGGGGCCATAGCTGCAGAGGAGTCATCACCGGCTGCAATCTCTTGAGGAGAAAGCGGCGGTGATCAGAGAGCCACACACGTCGAGGATCCCGGTGAGGTACTGCCTGGAGCAGGTGCTGAGCAGTGTGGCAGTGAGGGTGTGAGTGGTGCTAGTAATACAGAGGAGACCGTGAGTGGCCCACGTGATGGGAGGCCGGAGCGGCACGCTCATAGATGCACTAGGCCTCCTGAGAGGACCAGCTCTGAGTGGGGGCCGGCCGCGATAGGTGGAAGCTGCAGGAGGCAGAGCTCAGCAAGGGGTAGGAGGGGGCCCGGGTCTCAGGGTAAAAGACGCTTCCCCTGATCTCCCCCTTTAGCTGCAAAACCCCAGGAAGGTGAAGCTTGAAGGAAGCCCTTAATGGGCACCCTTGCTGGGTTGGAGCCCAGTAGGTCAACTCCAGGGGGGTGTCAATTCCCCATGCCTGGGGGGTCCGGGTATGTTTCACAGCAGTTAGCAGAGGTGGTAAGGGGTCTAGCGCCGGGGGTTGGGCCCGATCCCTCAGTAAGCGAGTTGTCCTCCTGAGTGGCATTTTGGCCGCTCTAGAGTGGCGCCCGGGTGGACCTATCGCTATCCAAGAGTTGAGTTTAGCCCCGTTACCCCCACTATGGTGACATTGAAAGATGGCTGGGACGTGAGTGAGGGGAAGTAAGAGGGTGCTCTGGAGGGTTTTTTCCCCAATAGGGGGCGGTTCAATTTGTTTGCATAGTGACTATTAAACAGTGTGAATTGGTTATTGTTCATTCAGATCAGGTTGGGAGGGTACCTGTGGGTCTGGCGGCTGGGGCTAGTTTATGGGGTTAGCTAGCCCCATTGGTGGCGGATGGTTGGGGGTCTAAGTGCAGGGTAACCTTTCCAGACGAGGCTCAGTTACAGTAATGGGAGTGTGAAGACGGTCCAGGCGTTGTAACATTTTCTAGCCACACATCCCAGGGAGCGCCCCAGTTCAAACATCCACTCAGTTACAGTAATGCCTGGTGGGGGCATGGTTGGTGAGTGGGCAGGGCTCCTTGTGATTTGAGTACCTGGGGCCCAGCTGACGTGGGGTCAGCTGAGTAGCTGGGACTTTGGACGGTACAAGCTAAACGGCCACGATTTGGGCGTCATTGTCCTTACCTGTGGGTGGAGCACTCTGGCAGGGTCAGCACCTCCTCATTTGCTGTTTTTCAATAAAACCCACGCCCATTGTAACTCTAGACTCTTGTTGGTGTGTTTGCGCGGTGGGGGGGAGGGTAGTTGAGGGAGCAACATCGCAGTTATGTGTCCCGAGTGTTAGAATTATTATCTACATTGCATCTCCCTGCTATCTATGGACAGTTTCTTTCTGTACAAGCTATATGTAGCACACACAGCTGTCTCTTACACACACATACAAATGTACAATGTAATTCTATCCCTATATACCAATAGGGACTACATAGTATCCACACACATTTATAGTAATTACATTTCAACACCCACCAACACCATTGGTATACACCCCTCACACCCCCCTCCACACACACCTTTTGTAAAGCGCTGTATACACTGTGGGCCCTTTATAAAGGTATATTTACACACATACACATATACACACACACTCTTACATCACAAACATTCAGGGACCATTTAACAACTAAAGTTATACATCGCATACTGCACAGGGGGGGAGGGATAGGTTTCATCCAGATAACATTCCAGGCTGTTTAAAAGTAAAACTGTTCTTGCTTCATTCAGTGTAACATCGCCGGAAGAAGAGATCAGTGTATCTCGAAAGCTCGCACAAATAAAAGCATTTCGTTAGCCACAGAACGGTATCATCTATTCGTTTTTGATTATAAAGCTTGGCTAACACGGTACTGACACACACACACACACACTGACAAACATCTCCCTCTCTCTCTTTCTCTCTCTCTCCTCATACTCTCTCTCTCCTCATTCTCTCTCTCTCTCTCTCTCCTCGTTCTCTCTCTCTCTCCTCATTTTCTCTCTCTCTCCTCATTCTCTCTCTCTCCTCATTCTTTCTCTCTCTCTCCTCATTCTCTCTCTCTCTCCTCGTTCTCTCTCTCTCTCCTCATTTTCTCTCTCTCTCCTCATTCTCTCTCTCTCTCTCTCCTCATTCTTTCTCTCTCTCTCCTCATTCTCTCTCTCTCCTCATTCTCTCTCTCTCTCTCTCTCTCTCTCCTCATTCTCTCTCTCTCTCTCCCCATTCTCTCTCTCTCCTCATTCTCTCTCTCTCTCATTCTCTCTCTCTCTCCTCATTCTCTGTGAGCGGCCTCCAGAATCTGCTATATTACATCACACTCTTACGGGTTTGCGCCGAATAAACCTGATAGCTCATTCGTTTGGGTCCAAACGTATTGAGATGAACCTGTGAGATTTATTCCTATGTGTCTTCCTCTTGACAGGGAGCTGAGGAAAAGACAAGTGAACTCAGCAGATTGCTAAAGTCGATCAGTGTGTCTCAATCAATCCCATCTCTCCCCCCTTCCCTCCTCCTCCATACATTGCTCTGCTCAGGATGGGACCTTCAAAAAGATCTGG
Source organism: Ascaphus truei (assembly GCF_040206685.1). Classification (NCBI taxonomy): domain Eukaryota; kingdom Metazoa; phylum Chordata; class Amphibia; order Anura; family Ascaphidae; genus Ascaphus; species Ascaphus truei. The sequence goes on from NC_134486.1 coordinate 414,801,203, forward strand.
GAAAAGCCAGTGAATATAATGAAGTATCTTATTAACCAGCCTCTATTAAACTGTCAATTGTATTTAGCTGCAGAGCTGAGCAGCAGAGAAAAAACCTGTGTTACCTGACAAAGAGCTATTATAGTGACTGCATGTTTATTGGCAACCACAAAATACAGGATCACTTTCTCAAGACCGACTGCTAAGACACACAGACCAAGGAGGCTTCATGTTCTATGCATGTCTCCCTCTGGCCGGAAATGTCTATCTTGGGTGGCTCCTTTTCAACTGTATTGCAGAATTAAAGGACCTTGTGCCAGGATAACCTCTTGATTGTCAACCTCTCTGTTGGAGGTGTTACATGGGGCACAGATTATAATGAGATGTATCACATTCTGCGTCTCTGCCCCAGCTTGCACCTTGGGGAGAGTCAGTAGGAGTAGTTGGGGGAGTTACATGGTGCACAGATTATAATGAGATGTATCACATTCTGCGTCCCTCCCCCAGCTTGCACCTTGGGGACAGTCAGTAGGAGGAGTTGGGGAGAGTTACATGGGGCACAGATTATAATGAGATGTATCACATTCTGCGTCTCTGCCCCAGCTTGCACCTTGGGGAGAGTCATTAGGAGGAGTTGGGGAGGAGTTACATGGTGTACAGATAATGAGATGTATCACATTCTGCATCTCTGCCTCAGCTTGCACCTTGGGGAGAGTCAGTAGGATGAGTTGGGGAGGAGTTACATGGTGCACAGATTATAATGAGATGCATCGTCTCTGTACTCTTTTAGCCTTTTATTTTCCCCATAAAATCCTCCATATCTCGTGACGTAAATGTAACATACTGCATCCGATGTAAGAAGCAGTGTTTACACAGGCAGCAAACCTGCTAAAAACCAGAGCTGCTTGTCTAAACACACCTTTCTCTATGTTAATAAAGTGCCCCCTAAGCACTGTGTGGCCAGCAGTGCATCGCTCTGCGATTCGTTGCTAAACAGTCTGGTTGCAAAGGGGTTAAAAAAGTGATCCCCTACTATTTTGGGATATTGAATGTAGCATCGGCGGTGTAAACTTCCCTGGATAATAATCCAGCACACTCCATCTTCCATTGGAAGCCGCCACAAGGAGAACGCAGCACAGTGCACCCAGCCAAAGATGTCTGTACACAGCTCCTGCTTTGGGCCACAATCAAAATACTTTATAAGATTAGTGAAGAAAAAACTTCGATGTCCAAACTTACTGGGATCATAAAGATAAAACTGGAAGAGAATCGGGTCAGCAGCCACGATCATGGTTACAAATAAAACCATGAGCGGCCACTTCACCTTCTTGTTTCAACATTGTTCCTCCTTCCCTCTACAGCAGGGCAGCCAACTCCAGTCCCCAAGGGCCACCCAAGGGTCAGGTTTTCAGTGTATCCCTGCTTCAGCACAGGTGGCTCTTTGACTGAGCTATTGATTGAGTCACCTGTACTGAAGCAGGGATATCCAAGAAACCTGACCTGTTGATGGAGAGGGGAGGGGGGGGGGGGGTTGAGGACTGGGGTTGGCGTCCCCTGATCCAGATGAAGCTCTCAGAAGCTGGGCTGCCATTACCTCTCTGTATCTGTGCATGTGTGTCCTTATTTGTATGTCACTGTTGTACAGTATGTACCCTATTTCCTCGATTCTAAGACGCACCTTTTTTCTGATTTTCACATGTCTAAAATGGGGGTGCGTCTTAGAATCAATGTATTAAAACGTTTTTATTAAAAAAAGTGTCTACAGTACTAACCCTGTTTCAGGAGATGCCCCATATCAGCGGAGGACAAAGCGGGCAGTGGCGGCATGAGAGGTCCCACGGCTGCAGATGGTTGAAGTACAGCGGGCGGGAGTGCGGTGGCAGGACAGGTCCCAAGTTTGCAGCTGAAGGTCCCGCCCACTGTCCATCTTCAACCATCTGCAGACATGGGAGCTCTCCTGCCACCACCGGCGCCAGCTTCATCGTCCGCTGACATGGGACCTCTCCTCAAACATGTTAAGTGAAAAAGTAATTTTCCTCGATTGTAAGGGCCAAATCGATGGTGCGTCTTACAATCGATGGCGTCTTACAATCGAGGAAATACGGTATATCTTTATTTATTTGGCGCTTTACAACAGTAACATAAGTGACATAATAATATAACACACAATGGAAATAAGCGCTTCAGATCTAAAACAATAGGAAAAGGAGCCCCCGCCCGAAAGAGCTCACAATCGAACTGTTTATGTGGCATACACAACTCTGTACACCCACTGCACCGTGCTGCGGAAAACTGTATGCTGGAACTTCACAAATAAATGAAAATAATAATAAAGTTATTATCTCCTCTCGCAGTTGGGATGCTAAGGGCTCAGCTTCCCGCGAAACGCGTTAAAGAAACTGACGCGAACCGCTTCCTGTGGGGTTTGCTCACACAGCCACCTGTTTCCCCGTCAGCATCAGATTCAGTGAGCAGCAGGACTCGGTCAGCGGGGATAGCTGTGTCTGACAATGAAAACTCGTTCTACCTTTTTATCTTTTTATTTTATTAACCAAATGCAGTTTAATGATACTCTGGGGCGCAGACAGACGCAGGAAAAGCTCCGGGCCCGAAACCAGCTCAGACAATCTGGGAACTGGATCCCGACACTTATAACAGCAATCAAATCAGGGTTAGAAAATGAAGAAACCATCTCCTATTCGCTCTGTATGTTTTGCATGCAAACACAATTTATGGCTGAGATTTCAGCCAGGAAACAGTGTTCTTTCCCAGCCTGGGCTGAGGCTGTGCAAACATAGGTGGCTTCCAATCCGTCTGCGCTGTGTAATTACCAACAGTGAATAAAAACAACATTCTTCTTTTAATTGAGGCTCATATTAGACCAGGGGCAACTCCAGTCCTCAGGAGCCACTAAGAGGTCAGGTTATCAGGATAGACCTGCTTCAGCACAGGTGGCTCAATCAGTGGCTCAGTTTAAGACTGCACCTGTGCTGAAGCAGGGATATCTTGAAAACCTGAGCTGTTAGTAGCTCTTAAGGACTGCAGTTGGCCTCCCCGTGTATGAAACACTCGGAGGACTTGAATGGTTTCTAGAGGCAGAAAGCGAAAGAAACGTGCACCGCTCGTTTCAGCTCCGCAGATACTCGAGTCTGCCTGCCTCCTCATCTCATAAACTGAATATATCTCACGTAAGACACCGTGGCATGTTTAACACGGGAGGGGACAATAAGATGCGGCCGTTTTGCTGTGGCCATTCAGGCACTGAGAGACAGCTGGCCTCAGCCGTTTGGCCCCTGACGTAGGAGTTGCCAGTTATGCCTTTTAGGGTTATGATTAGGGATTTAGGGTAAGGGGTGAAGGTTAGGGTTTTTAAGATAAGGGGTTACATTACCTGCGGCGGCGAACTGGCCTGACGGTGACGCAGTTTAGCCGCGTCTAATTGTCCTAGACGCTATGTAATAAGCGGTGCTCTGCTATAAGACACTTTCCGGCGCTGCAAGGCACCTTGGGGTCCATTCACTCGGCACACGGTCTCCAATGCAATAGCACTGCTTAGGCAATATTAGCCACTGCCCCTTGTGTGACTGACAGGAAGTAGAACACCAGCCGAGCCCTGTGCAGACAGCCTGGACACGCAGTATGTGGAGACAACGGAGTGGGAGTAGCGCCCACGCAGAAGATTCCAGATTCCAGTACTTCTTAGGCCTTGTAGATAGTAGGCGCGTGCGTGCGTGGCGCTCCGTGGCCTTTGGGATCTGGAGGAGGAGACGCGACCAATAGAAGCTGTGATTCACAGTTTGGAGGGTGTGCCCGTGACGTCACGTGAGCGGTTCGCCCTCGTTGGCTGAACCGCGCATTGAGGTCATGTGATTGTGTATGGTGCGCACGTGAGCATTGGTCGGAGAGCTGCTCACCGAGACACATCAATTTGTATCTGAGGAGCGACGGCTGGGTCACGTGACCTGTTCCGTGACGTCACGGTCACGCCCCCCCGAAACGCCCCTCCCCCCCTGTCTCGCGCTCGCTTGCAGGAAGCATGGATGCGGCCTTACAGCCTTAACGCAGGCGCCGTCGGACTGACTATAGACTGGACCTTACTGTGGAAGGCAGGAGACCGGGCCATGTGGTCTCACCCAGTACTAGTAGTTCCTATGAGAATTGCCCTTTGATTTCACAGTTAAATGATCATTTGAGAATATTGCAGGGGCAGCTGCATTGGAAGGATTTCCATACCTCTATAAAGTAATGTTGCTTATAATGGAATCGGGTCTGCTCAGGGTGACCTGTTTTCCAATGTCCACTTTACCGTGTATGGTGTTCATTTCCCCTGTGTTTGACGTAGCCATTAATATCCTGCGTACATTACTGGCACTGTATTAAAATGATATAGTACCCTACTGGTGCTAACTGACTGCCCTCACACACTGCACATGGTACGTGCAGTTCCAGGGCACCAGGACGGAGCTGCCCGGCTGTCCTGTAGGCGCTGTGTGGTTCAGAGCAAACACTGTGTAAAGAGCAGGACAGAACTTCCCCGTGGTGAGCCTGCTCGCCCACATCTCAGCAAACTTCCAGAAACAAGAACTACGGATGTTTCTTAGGTAACATCCATAAACTACTTGAGCTCAGAGTGTGTTATAGAGAGACGAGCAAATGACTCAAATGAGGGCTACATTCACAGCGTCGGGAGAGAATACAGGACGTCTTGTGCATGGAGGGGAATATACTAAAAGCAGAATCCACTCAAGAGCATAATAGAAGCCGGGAGCTATAGAGAGAGCCCCTGAGTGAATTCAAAGCCCTCTCCTTTGTGCCTGTGTATAAAGCACACTAATCAGCAATTCCGCCCAAGGGAGGCAAGTTTGCTGCACAATGGCATGGAGGTGACCCCGGTGCACTAATGACGGTGGTGGATTTAATGGGTTAAACACTGGTATCAGTCACTATCAGACACAAAATAATGCACGTGTTATCTCCTTAACCATGGATTGTAATGGCCCCACTGCTATATAATATAATATGCCAGCGTTAGCACAGGTAATAACGCCTGTCAGAGGAGCCAGCATTGCTGTGTAATGTTAGAGTAACACAGTTACATGCTGTGTACACCTGCTCTCCCAGATGTACTGTATGTATGTGTGTATGTGTGTATGTGTGTATGTCTTTATTTATAAAGCGCCATTAATGCACACAGCGCATCACAGCAGTAATACACGTGACAATCATATAAATAACAAATAATTCAAATAACACGTAATGGGTAGAAGTGCTGCAGGCATAATAGTGACATTTAGGAAAAAGAGTCCCTGCTCCGGAGAGCTTACAATCTAATTGATCTAATTAATCTCAACAAACTTCCAGAAGCAGTAAATACGTATGTTTCTTAAGTAACATTGCCGTGTAATGTTAGAGTAATAGAATGCTTGTATAGGAAAACGTATTGTAAAACAATTTAAGGGTTAATTATGAAGTGGTTCTGTTCATTGGACACCTTACAACCCATAAGGGGCCACATTTACTAAGCAGTGTTCTGCCCAATGACACCTTCCCAAACTGGAAGACACCTTACTGCCCATCCAAGTCCATGAGTTGTAAAGTAGGGTCCTGCACCGCCAGAAGGTCTTCTAGCAAAATACATCTCTCACTATACCCTCCTCTGCCCTCCTTACATCTCACCCTAATCTCTCACTATACCCTCCTCTGCCCCTCCTTACATCTCACCCTAATGTCTCACTATACCCTGCTCTGCCCCTCCTTACATCTCATCCCTAATATCTCACTATACCCTCCTCTGCCCCCCCTTACATCTCATCCATAATATCTAACTATACCCTCCTCTGCCCCTCCTTACATCTCATCCCTAATCTCTCACTATACCCTCCTCTGCCCCTCCTTACATCTCATCCCTAATCTCTCACTATACACTCCTCTGCCCCTCCTTACATCTCAGCCCTAATCTCTCACTATACCCTCCTCTGCCCCTCCTTACATTTCATCCCTAATATCTCACTATACCCTCCTGCCCCTCCTTACATCTCACCCTAATATCTCACTATACCCTCCTCTGCCTCTCCTTACATCTCACCCTAATATCTCACTATACCCTCCTCTGCCCCTCCTTGCATTTCACCCTAATATCTCACTATACCCTCCTCTGCCCCTCCTTACATCTCACTCTAATATCTCACTATACCCTCCTCTGCTCCTCCTTACATCTCATCCCTAATCTTTCAGTATACACTCCTCTACCCCTCCTTACATCTCACCCTAATGTCTCACTATACCCTCCTCTGCCCCTCCTTACATCTCATCCCTAATCTCTCACTATACCCTCTTCTGCCCCTCCTTACATCTCACCCTAAAGTCTCACTATACCCTCCTCTGCCCCTCCTTACATCTCATCCCTAATCTCTCACTATATCCTCCTCTGCCCCTCCTTACATTTCATCCCTAATATCTCACTATACCCTCCTGCCCCTCCTTACATCTCACCCTAATATCTCACTATACCCTCCTCTGCCTCTCCTTACATCTCACCCTAATATCTCACTATACCCTCCTCTGCCCCTCCTTGCATTTCACCCTAATATCTCACTATACCCTCCTCTGCCCCTCCTTACATCTCACTCTAATATCTCACTATACCCTCCTCTGCTCCTCCTTACATCTCATCCCTAATCTTTCAGTATACACTCCTCTACCCCTCCTTACATCTCACCCTAATGTCTCACTATACCCTCCTCTGCCCCTCCTTACATCTCATCCCTAATCTCTCACTATACCCTCTTCTGCCCCTCCTTACATCTCACCCTAAAGTCTCACTATACCCTCCTCTGCCCCTCCTTACATCTCAGTCCTAATCTCTCACCATACCCTCCTCTGCCCCTCCTTATATCTCACCCTAATATCTCACTATACCCTCCTCTGCCCCTCCTTACATCTCACCCTAATCTCTCACTATACCCTCCTCTGCCACTCCTTACATCTCACCCTAATCTCTCACCATAAACTCCTCTGCCCCTCCTTACATCTCACCCTAATATCTCACTATACCCTCCTCTGCCATTCCTTACATCTCACCCTTATATCTCACTATACCCTCCTCTGCCCCTCCTTACATCTCATCCCTAATCTCTCACTATACCTTCCTCTACCTCTCCGCACATCTCATCCCTAATATCTCACTATACACTCCTCTGCCCCTCCATACATCTCATCCCTAATATCTCACTATACCCTCCTCTGCCCCTCCATACATCTCATCCCTAATGTCTCACTTTACCCTCCTCTGCCCCTCCTTACATCTCACCCTAATGTTTCACTATACTCGCCTCTGCCCCTCCTTACATCTCACCCTAATGTCTCAGTATACCCTCCTCTGCCCCTCCTTATATTTCATCCCTAATATCTAACTATACACTCCTCTACCCCTCCGCACATCTCAGCCCTAATATCTCACTATACCCTCCTCTGCCCCTCCTTACATCTCATCCCTAATCTCTCACTATACACGCCTCTGCCCCTCCTTACATCTCATCCCTAATCTCTCACTATACCCTCCTCCACCCCTCTTTACACCTCATCCCTAATCTCTCACTATACCCTCCTCTACCCCTCCTTACATCTCATCCCTAATCTCTCACTATACCCCCCTCTGCTCATCCTTACAGTTGATCCATAATCTCTCACTATACCCTCCTCTGCTTCTCCTTTCATCTCATCCCTAATCTCTCACTATACCCTCCTCTGCCCCTCCTTACATCTCACTCTAATATCTCACTATACCCTCCTCTGCTCCTCCTTACATCTCATCCCTAATCTTTCAGTATACACTCCTCTACCCCTCCTTACATCTCACCCTAATGTCTCACTATACCCTCCTCTGCCCCTCCTTACATCTCATCCCTAATCTCTCACTATACCCTCTTCTGCCCCTCCTTACATCTCACCCTAAAGTCTCACTATACCCTCCTCTGCCCCTCCTTACATCTCAGTCCTAATCTCTCACCATACCCTCCTCTGCCCCTCCTTATATCTCACCCTAATATCTCACTATACCCTCCTCTGCCCCTCCTTACATCTCACCCTAATCTCTCACTATACCCTCCTCTGCCACTCCTTACATCTCACCCTAATCTCTCACCATAAACTCCTCTGCCCCTCCTTACATCTCACCCTAATATCTCACTATACCCTCCTCTGCCATTCCTTACATCTCACCCTTATATCTCACTATACCCTCCTCTGCCCCTCCTTACATCTCATCCCTAATCTCTCACTATACCTTCCTCTACCTCTCCGCACATCTCATCCCTAATATCTCACTATACACTCCTCTGCCCCTCCATACATCTCATCCCTAATATCTCACTATACCCTCCTCTGCCCCTCCATACATCTCATCCCTAATGTCTCACTTTACCCTCCTCTGCCCCTCCTTACATCTCACCCTAATGTTTCACTATACTCGCCTCTGCCCCTCCTTACATCTCACCCTAATGTCTCAGTATACCCTCCTCTGCCCCTCCTTATATTTCATCCCTAATATCTAACTATACACTCCTCTACCCCTCCGCACATCTCAGCCCTAATATCTCACTATACCCTCCTCTGCCCCTCCTTACATCTCATCCCTAATCTCTCACTATACACGCCTCTGCCCCTCCTTACATCTCATCCCTAATCTCTCACTATACCCTCCTCCACCCCTCTTTACACCTCATCCCTAATCTCTCACTATACCCTCCTCTACCCCTCCTTACATCTCATCCCTAATCTCTCACTATACCCCCCTCTGCTCATCCTTACAGTTGATCCATAATCTCTCACTATACCCTCCTCTGCTTCTCCTTTCATCTCATCCCTAATCTCTCACTATACCCTCCTCTACCCCTTTACATCTCACCCTAATCTCTCACTATACACTCCTTTGCCCCTCCTTACATCTCATCCTTAATGTTTCAGTATACACTCCTCTACCCCTCCTTACATCTCATCCCTAATATCTCACTATACCCTCCTCTGCCCCTCATTACATCTCACCTTAATCTCTCACTATACCCTCCTCTGCCCCTCCTTACATCTCAACCCTAATCTCTCACTATACCCTCCTCTGCTCCTCCTTACATCTCATCCCTAATCTCTCACTATACCCTCCTCTGCCCCTCCTTACATCTCACCCTAATATCTAACTGTACACTCCTCTACCTCTCCGCACATCTCATCCCTAATATGTCACTATACCCTCCTCTACCCCTCCATACATCTCATCCCTAATATGTCACTATACCCTCCTCTACCCCTCCATACATCTCAGCCCTAATTTCTCGCTATGCACCGCCAAGACTCTCGCGTTCCGCTCAAGGATGTCTTCTGTCTCCCCTTTTTGCATCTAAAGCCCTCTCCCACCTTAAACCTTTCTCACTGACTGCCCCACACCTCTGGTATGCCCTTCCCCTCAATACCAGACTTGCACCCTCTCTATCCACCTGTAAGTTCCATGAACTGGGATATGGACAACATCAAAACAATGCACCCAAATCCATATCTACCAAGTGGCGTTACATCATAAGACACATTCAGGTCCATTCGGTTCTGGAAGGTGTGTTGTGGCATAGCACTGCTTAGTAAATATAGCCCTAAATGAGGAAATGAGTATCATACAACTGTGATAAAGGACGATGGAGCACCTCACCTAGTGCTCACTGAGACACATTCTCTGCTATTGAGCCACTGAGCAGGGTCTTGGTTACGTCTGCCGTGTGTTGGAGAGTCCAAGAGTCTCAGTCTTCATGTTGCTTATAGACTGCAAGGACTTTATACTGCTGGACCAACAAATAAAGACGCAAGATAAAAAGTACAACTAAAACTACAAGATAAGCTTCTAAAAATGGAGCACAAATAAATAACCCATCTAGATTCTGACCAGCTACAATATGTGTACGTGGCAGCAGAGTCTGTGACATGGGCCATATGCATCCCTTAGTTCAGCACAAACAATTTTCCATCTCAAATCCATTCTACTGTATGTGTAGAAGAAGATGTAGAAGATTGAACAGTCACCTTCAGTGTTTCTTTATTCCACAGCATATTCATTTCCCAGGGGAATCTCAAACATGAAACACTGCTTTATTTAAACTTCGATATGTTTTCCTTTTTACCCACACTCTTCCCATGTTCTCTTTTTCAGCTCCACCCGCATTGAAGATGTCTGTCAATGAGACACTGGTGGTGAATCCTGGAGATAACATCACCATGCAGTGCTCCCTGACAGGAGGCGACCCATCTCCTCAAGTCACCTGGTCTCACTCTCCAAACCCCATGCCACGTAATAGCTCCAGTCAGGGGGGGAACCTCACAATCTGGAAGATTGGGCCAGAAGACTCCGGCTACTATAACTGCACCGCCATCAACAACGTGGGGAACCCAGCTAAGAAAACCGTCAACCTCCTAGTGAGATGTATGTTCTCTATCAGGCCAGTGAACTTGTGTGTTGCTAACTGTGAGATCATAATCATGATATAGCCTCAGTTCTGATACCTGGTAGCTGCATTGGTCCTAGATAATTGTAGGTTTCTTGTAGGGTGTGCTATTATTATCCTTTATTTGTAAAGCGCCAACATATTCCACAGCGCGGTACAATGGGGGTACAAAGTGACATCAATGACATAAACTGAATGACACACAAGTAAGGACAGACAAGCACAAAGAGATACAGAAGATAATGAGAGCGCTGTTCCTGAGAGCTTACACTCTAGAGGGCATAAGGGGCAATCTTGAAACAAAAAGGTAAAGTTGCTGCTCATTGTAGGGATGGAGTATGCCTCAGGATTGAGTATAGTCCAGCCGCCCAGGGGTGGAGTATGCCTCAGGACTGAGTATGGTCCAGCCGCCCCGCTTGATCTATTAAGGTTTGGGGATGTGTATGTTAGGGGGTGCTAGATAGCATAGAGTTTGGTCCAGCCGCACAGCTGGTACCAATAGGGTTGGAGGGTGGATGTTAGGAGTATGCCTGATAGGCTTCCTTAAAAAGGTGAGTCTTTAGAGAGTTGTTGAATGTTTGAAAGCTGTGAGAGAGTTTGATGGTACGTAGTAAGGAATCCCAGAGAGAGGGGTCAGCGCGGGAGAAGTCTTGTAGACGTGAATGAGAGGAGGTAATACGGCAGGAGAAGACGTGAATGACGGCAGAACAGAGGCGGCTTTTATGGATGTATCTTGGGATGAGGGCTGAGATGTAACAGGGGGCAGTGTCATTGATCGCTTTGTATACCCGAACTAGGGTTTACATTTAATTCTAGAGTGAAGACTGGACAGGATAAGGAAGTGAATTAGGATTTTATTAGCATTGTGAGTGAGAAAAATGCAAATCCTAATAATTTCGAGACAGCTTCGAGGATGATTGAGATTGTGGTATTATTGACAGTGAGGGACAGTTTGGGTGTAGGTATGGCAGTGCAAGGGGGACATATGATTCATTCTGTTTTGGACATGTAAGATTCAGGTAATGGTGGGACTTCCAGGAGGAGATTGTGGATAGATAGCTGGTGACACGGGACAAGAGAGAGAGGGAGAGGTTAGGGAAGGAGAGGTAGATTTGGGTGTCATCAGCATAGACATGATGCTGAAAGCCAAAAGATTGCATTAGTTCACAGAAAGAAGAGGTAAAATGGTATAGAGTGAGAAGAGCCGAGGGCAAACGACATAGCCTTGTAGGACCCCAACAGAAAGAGGGAGTGAGGAGGAGACGCCAGAGAAGAAATCACTAAAAGAGCAGTTGGATAGATAGGACTTAAGCCAGGAGAGGGCTGCGTCACTAAGGCCAATGGAGTGTAGGGTGTGCAGGAGAAGGGCATGATCAACAGTGTCGAAGGCAGCAGAGCGATACAGAATAATTCATTAAGGAGAAGTGACCCTTAGACTTAGCTGTAAGTCGTTGTATTGCAGTAAGTTTGTTGCAGATTCATCATGTGTTCCATAGGGCACAGGAAAAAGGAAGGGAGGGGAGAGGTGTTATGAGCATGAGGTTGGAAGGATTAGCAGTGCGGGGTGAGAAGGAGATGTTGGGGTAGGCTGAGGGATGTGAAAGGATTGGCATATGGATAGAGCCAGGATTAGGGGCCATGTTGCCAAAGAGTAGGAGTAATAGTAAGGAAAGGAAGAAAGAGTAGGACAGGGAGTTGCTGGGATTTTTTGGGCTGATAAGCGTGTGATGTGAGAAGCAGATGGAGCAAAGAGCTGCAGAGTGAAGGAGATGACAGTAGGGGATGGGAAATTAAGGAGGGTTTCGGGGAGAAAGTGTTGGAGCTAGGGGTGAAGGCAAAAAGTGCAAGTGAGTGAGTGGAGGCAAATAGAAGGAGTAGAGTAACAGTGGTGAAAAGCTGAATGGTGGTTGAGGTCATGAAAACCTGAAGCTGTGGTGTTTCCCGTTCGCATGTGCACAAACGTCAGATGTGTGCCTCTTGGCTGCTACTGAAAGCGTGCCGCATTGGCATTGCCAGGGTGTGTTACGGGGTTTCGGAGGGAATTGAAGAGGGCGGTGGGATGTGTGTGTGCAGACAAGTGTTGGGAGAGACTGTGGTAATGAAAGTTGGGTGGGTCGAGGGGTTAATGGTGCAGGCTAACACGCGTGGGATCATTGTGGGGAGGTGAGCTCACCGTGTGTGGTCTTGTGACATCCTTGTGTAGCTGAAGTTGCAGAAGGATCCAGTCTCCAGTCCACCTCTAGTCCAGCTACGTCTAACTACATATTTCCTTCGAGACTCTCACTTTAAGACGGAAGGTCCTCCCACTTCGGTTTTGGCAGAACTCCCAGCACCTACAAATCACTTTTGTGATTATTTGAATGTAACTGAACTCTTCTTTAACATAGGGAAGTGGTCTAACAGGATATTGAATAGAGGCCTGTCTATCAACTTTGCCCCGTTTGCATGGGCCAGCCATTGGGGGGCTGACTTTTGCATGTCTTAGTTAAAGGATTTCTCAGGGCATTGGTACAGTATAATAGCACACGCACCCACATAAGTGAAACCGTTTCCTGTGGCTGCAGTACTGAGTGCTCACGTGATCTCTCCCTGCCTCCCCTGTCGTGAATGGAAAGGGAGGGTCCCCTCCCGTTTAGTTTGTGAACACCCCCTAGAAAACAAGCTTAATCCCGTGATGTACAGTACTGTGTACATTAATAGGGTCCCCGAGATGTACTTTGTACGACGTCAATAGGACACTAAAGGGATTAATGGGCCAACTTGAGAATTCTTCCATACAACTTATAGTGCACAGAGCTTTCATAGCCATACAAGGTTCTTTCTCATATATACAGCAGTGTCACAGAATACATGTGGATGTAACCTGGGAGGTTTTTGAAGCTCTTTATGATATTGTTTCATCTATAAAGATCTCTGCTATCTAGCACTTCAAAGGTATCACCATTCATGTCAAATGTGGCTTTATGAACCCGAGCCAGTCACAGAGCTCTGCAATTCCGGTCCCAGACATCCTTTTATGTATGTCTTTATTTATATAGCGCCATTAATGTACATAGCGCTTTATTTTGCTCCGAGAAGGCACCTCACTCACCGAGCGTTCAGACTAAGACAGCCGACATGCAGGTGTTGGCTTAGAAATAAAAGGGGTTTGTAGTGTACAGTATCTTCTCAAGAACACCACGCACAGAAAAGATATTAAAAAGTGCAAGGCAATCCATTTGTAATGAGCGTTTCTCCGGAGGAGTACACAGCTGGGCTGTGATACTGTGTGATTACTACTGCAAAGTAAAAGCTCTGGATGTTTGTAAAGAGAGAGCAGTTACTGACATGTCTAAATGTGTCTCGGGTGTTAACCCCTTTGCAATTTGTTGCAGGCTGGGGGGCTCAACTCCAGCCCTCAAGCCTCCTCTCCCCCCTCTAACCCCCCCTTACCCCCCTCTATCCCCCCCTTACCCCACTCTATCCCCCCTTACCCCCCTCTATCCCCCCTTACCCCCCTCTATCCCCCCTTACCCCCCCCTATCCCCCCTTACCCCCCTCTATCCCCCCCTTACCCCCTCTCATCTCCTCCACAGGTCAGGTTTTCAGGATATCCGAGCTTCCGCACAGGTGGCTCAATCGGTGACTAAATCAAAGAGCCTGCTTCAGCACAGGTGGCACAGTCTTTGACTGAGCCATCTGTCCTGAAGCAGGGATGTCCTACAAACCTGACCTGTTGGGGATCTTGAGGACTGGAGTTGAGAACCCCTGGGTTAAGGCTTTAAGGCCGTATTTAATTAGCAATCTTCTGCCACAAAACCCCCTCTTACACTTCCTCTTATCAGGAACCACAGATGCACATGTCTATGTAATGGTATGTGGTATGACACACAGAAGCACATGTCTATGTAATGGTATGTGGTATGACACACAGAAGCACATGTCTATGTAATGGTATGTGGTATGACACACAGAAGCACATGTCTATGTAATGGTATGTGGTATGACACACAGAAGCACATGTCTATGTAATGGTATGTGGTATGACATGACACACAGAAGCACATGTCTATGTAATGGTATGTGGTATGACACACAGAAGCACATGTCTATGTAATGGTATGTGGTATGACATGACACACAGAAGCACATGCCTATGTAATGGTATGTGGTATGACATGACACACAGAAGCACATGTCTATGTAATGGTATGTGGTATGACACACAGAAGCACATGTCTATGTAATGGTATGTGGTATGACATGACACACAGAAGCACATGTCTATGTAATGGTATGTGGTATGACACACAGAAGCACATGTCTATGTAATGGTATGTGGTATGACATGACACACAGAAGCACATGTCTATGTAATGGTATGTGGTATGACATGACTTTCAGAAGCACATGTCTATGTAATGGTATGTGGTATGACATGACACACAGAAGCACATGTCTATGTAATGGTATGTGGTATGACATGACACACAGAAGCACATGCCTATGTTATGGTATGTGGTATGCATAACACACAGAAGCACATGTCTATGTAATGGTATGACACACAGAAGCACATGCCTATGTAATGGTTTGTGCTATGACATGACACACAGAAGCACATGCCTATGTAATGGTTTGTGGTATGACACCCAGAAGCACATGTCTATGTAATGGTATGTTGTATGACATGACACACAGAAGCACATGTCTATGTAATGGTATGTGGTATGACATGACACACAGAAGCACATGCCTATGTAATGGTATGTGGTATGACATGACACACAGAAGCACATGTCTATGTAATGGTATGTGGTATGACATGACACACAGAAGCACATGTCTATGTAATGGTATGTGGTATGACATGACACACAGAAGCACATGTCTATGTAATGGTATGTGGTATGACATGACACACAGAAGCACATGTCTATGTAATGGTATGTGGTATGACATGACACACAGAAGCACATGTCTATGTAATGGTATGTGGTATGACATGACACACAGAAGCACATGTCTATGTAATGGTATGTGGTATGCATGACACACAGAAGCACATGTCTATATAATGGTATGTGATATGACATGACACACAGAAGCACATGTCTATATAATGGTATGTTGTATGACATGACACACAGAAGCACATGTCTATATAATGGAATGTGGTATACATGACACACAGAAGCACATGTCTATGTAATGGAATGTGGTATGCATGACACACAGAAGCACATGTCTATATAATGGTATGTTGTATGACATGACACACAGAAGCACATGTCTATATAATGGAATGTGGTATGCATGACACACAGAAGCACATGTCTATATAATGGTATGTGGTATACATGACACACAGAAGCACATGTCTATGTAATGGAATGTGGTATGCATGACACACAGAAGCACATGTCTATATAATGGTATGTTGTATGAAATGACACACAGAAGCACATGTCTATATAATGGAATGTGGTATGCATGACACACAGAAGCACATGTCTATATAATGGAATGTGGTATGCATGACACACAGAAGCCCATGTCTATATAATGGTATGTGGTATGCATGACACACAGAAGTACATGTCTATATAATGGTATGGTATGCATGACACACAGAAGCACATGTCTACTGCACCGACACACTTTATTCGAGCAAATACCCAGTATGTACCTGGCAGATACCTGGAATGCGCCGCTCCTCACCTCTGACAAGCCCCGTTGCGTTTGCCTTCCCAGCCTGGGTTCATGCCTGGCTGATGGGCGGCTGATCTGTTAAATGATAATGATTAGGATTTAATAGGCTGCAATGCTTCGCGCGTCTACCAGGTGGCATAAATTCATGAATTGTAATGCAGTATATATATATATACTAGCTGAGAAACCCGGCGTTGCCCGGGATGTGAAGTGTGAATAAGTATGTGTAAATGTTGTATGTGAAAGTTGTAATGTGATGCCAATGTTATGTAATATTAGTTAGAATTGTGTTTGTAAATCAACAGTAGTAGAAAGCACATGTATATGAGGGCAAATGTTTGAAGTGTATGTTAGTTGTTACGGTAGTTATTTTTGAAAATTTTATTGTTGGAAATGCTTCTTGAAAGATGCGAATGTCCATTGTTGAGAGGAGTGTATTTGATGTAATGTTAAAGTGTGTGTTGTAAAATAATGTAGTAATAAAAGATGACAGTAGTGTATTGAGTGTCTTTCATTTTTTTGTAATTTCTTATGGCAATATGTAGAGTTCATGGAAATTGAGGAAAGTCAATGTTCATTGTAATGCTTGTTTGTAAACGACATTTTTGGTAGTTCCAGTTGGAGCAAAGATGTACAATTGTTGGGGGGATCCAACTCTAGAGCACGCAACATATAACTGGCCGTGGGAGAAACATGGTGATTCTAAGTTGATACCAGTGCACTTTATAGATTGTCCTTGTGCTTTGTTAATGGTGATAGCAAAAGCTAGTTTGATGGGGAACTGTAGCCGTTTGAAAGTAAAAGGCATGTCTGTAGGAATGAGTGGAATGCGGGGGATGAAGACATCTTGGCCTTTGGCGTTGCCAGTTAAGATAGTAGCTTCAATTAGGTTGGGCATCAATGTTTTTATGCACAGTCTGGTTCCATTACAAAGGTTAGGTGTGTGTAGGTTGCGAAGTAGCATGATGGGTGCTCCAACTTTGAGGCGAAGATGATGTGGTGGCATCCCTGATGGTTCGAGGGAGTGTAGGAATTCAGGTGGATAGTTAACGGCTTCATCGCAATCCACAACTGTATCGATTGAGTTGTATTGAGTAATTGTGTTTGGAATAATGTCTTGAATTTGATGATTGATGTCATTGACAGAAGCATTTTTGGCAGCAAGGATGGCTCTTTCACAGAGCCACTGGTGGTTTGTGTAATTGTGTAAGAGATTTGGATAGACGTGATGTATGAGATCTTCAAGTGATGTCATCATGTGACAAAAATGTGTGGGAAAAGCAATTTCACCTGATGTTAAGTCAGTAGGTAAAGTGCCTTCACCTATTTGAAGAAGTGTGTGTGCAAAAAGTTGTTCATTTGAGTGGCCGAGAAGTTGGACTCGCATATTGGTTGTTAATGGAAAATGTTTGACATGTCGACATAAAATAGAGGATTTAAGGCATGCATGAAGTTCGTCTGCTGGTGTGGATCGTGGTATGACTGGAAGTGTTTGTCTGAAATCACCAGCTAAAAGAATGACAGCACCACCCATTATTTGTTTATTGTTACGCAAGTCTTGCAAGGTTCTATTAAGGGCTTCAAGTGCTTTTTTTATGCGCCATGGTACACTCATCCCAAACAATAAGTTTGCAAATTTGAAGAACACGGGCTTGGCCAGATGTCTTGGTAATATTACATGTTGGGTTTTCTTCATGAGCAATGTTTAGTGGTAATTTAAGAGCTGAGTGCACAGTTCTTCCTCCATCCATAAGAGTGGCTGCAATGCCAGATGATGCAAGTGCAAGTGCAACATGATTGTGCATTCTTATTTCTGCAAGGAGTAAATTTATGAGAAATGTTTTGCCTGTTCCACCTGGAGCATCAAGAAACAGGATTGCACCTTGTTCGTTGTTTATGTGCTGCATGATGTTGTCATAGGTGTTAAGTTGTTGTGGAATTAACATTGGTTTTCTTGTGGCAACATATTCTTGTAGTATGGAAATATTGTATTGTTTCTCTCGCATAAGGTCTGTATTGAGTACATCGTGATGATGACGTTGGGGAGCTTCTAGACCTAATTGAAGTAGTGTTTTGTTATTGATAGAGAGACATGTATCTTCTAACAATATGAGTACCTTGTTGAAAATGTCAGGTGAAAAGGTAACATTGAGTGATGGGTTGTGTCTCTGTGCTTTGTGAAGTATATCTTCACTCATGTGAGGTAGCGGGATAGGGGGAGGGACATTGGTGGCATGGTGTAGCGGGGTAGGGGGCCTCGCGGTCCGGTTGCGGTAGGGAGATGTGTGAGGTGCAGGAGATGTGAGGCGTGCTGTGCGGTTCGCGGGAGCTACACTGTGTGAGGTGAGGGGTATTTATTTGTGTTTGGTGTGCGTTTGTGTAGGTGTTGAAATGTTGTGTGTGTTTTTGTTTTGTGTTAATGTTGGCTGTGTGTGTGGCAGAATAGTGTGTGTATGTAATTATTGTGTGTGATTGTTGATTGTGTGGGGTGTGTGTGTGGATGAGTGAGTGTGTGATGTGATAGTGAGTGTGTGGTGTGTGAGTGTGTGTGTCAGTGTTGGTTAGTTGAGTGTTTGTGTGCAATAAATTAGACAGATGTGTAAATAGTAATGTTTTGTGTAAAATATGTTATTGAAAGGAAGAGGTGATTTATTGTGCTAGTTGTGTTAGTAGCGGAGGTGTTGTGTTGTTGTATATGTTTGTGTGTGGTGGGATGTTGATGTGCAATGGGAGTGGGTGGTGAGACGTGTAAATGTGCATTGTATTCAGTGTAGTGTGTATGGTGAAGGGTAGGTAATTGGAACAGTGGGTTGGGTGTGTGTGTTTGTTTAGTGGTGGTTGTGTTGTGTGTGGTAGTTAAGGTTATGTTGAAGTGTTGTTTTGTGTGTTGTATCAGCAGAGGAGGTTGGTGTGTGTGTGTGAGTACGTGTGTTGCGTGGTTGAGGGCGTGTGGCGTTGCTGAGTGCGTGTGTGTGTGCATGTGTTTGTGTATTTGTGTGTGTGTTGTGTGTGATGGTGTGTGGTGTGTGTGAGAGCATGTGTGTATGTGGCGTGTGTGATGGCATGTGTGTGTGTATGACGCATGTTGTGTGTGTGACGTGTGTGAGTGCGTGTTGTTGGTCATAGACATGTTGTAAATTGCATGTTTTTGAGTGTAGTGTGTGTATTATGAGGGTGAAGGTGAGGTGTGATTTGTTGTTATATGTGGCATAGAATGACAGGATGTTTGCGTGTGTGTGTGTGTGTGTATGAGGGGGTTTTGTGTGGGTGAGTGTTGTGTGTGAGTGGTGGTGTGAGAAGTGTTTTAGAATAAATTATACAGACAGTGAAATTGTTAGGAAAACATATTTTATTGTAAGGAACAGCTGAGTTTCAGTGGTAGGTGCTGTCATACAGTGTGTGAGGTAGCGGGAGTGACATTGGTGACATGCTGTTTGACTGTAGTCCGCGGCGTCGCGGTCCGGTTGCGTAGGGAGATGTGTGAGGTGCAGGAGATGTCAGGCGTGCTGGTTGTTCCGCGGGAGGTAGAGTGTGTGAGGTAGCGGGATAGCGGGAGTGACATCGGTGGCATGGTGTGTGGTGTGTGTGAGAGCATGTGTGTGTGTTGCTGGTGTGTGATGGCGTGTGTGTGTATGAGGCATGTTGTGTGTGTGACGTGTGTGAGTGCGTGTTGTTGGTCATACACATGTTAAAAATGGCATGTTTTTGAGTGTAGTGTGTGGCATAGAATGACAGGATGTTTGCGTGTGTGTGTGTGTGTGTATGAGGGGGTTTTGTGTGGGTGAGTGTTGTGTACATTATACAGACAGTAAAATAGTTAGGAAAACATATTTTATTTCAACGAACATCTGATTTCCAGTGGTAGGTGTTGTCATACACTGTGTGAGGTAGCGGGATAGGGGGAGGAACATTGGTGGCATGGTGTGTGAGTGTAGGCCGCGGCCTCGCGGTCCGGTTGCGGTAGGGAGATGTGTGAGGTGCAGGAGATGTGAGGCGTGCTGTGCGGTCCGCGGGAGCTACACTGTGTGAGGTAGCGGGATAGGGGGAGGGACATTGGTAGCATGGTGTAGCGGGGTAGGGGAAATCGCGGTCTGGTTGCGGTAGGGAGCTGTGTGAGGTGCAGGAGATGAGGCGTGCAGTGCGGTTCGCGGGAGCTACACTGTGTGAGGTAGCGGGATAGGGGGAGGTACATTGGTGGCATGGTGTAGCGGGGTAGGGGGCCTCGCGGTCCGGTTGCGGAGGGAGATGTGTGAGGTGCAGGAGATGTGAGGCGTGCTGTGCGGTCCGCGGGAGCTACACTGTGTGAGGTAGCGGGATAGGGGGAGGGACATTGGTGGCATGGTGTAGCGGGGTAGGGGGCCTGGCGGTCCGGTTGCGGTAGGGAGATGTGTGAGGTGCAGGAGATGTGAGGCGTGCTGTGCGGTCCGCGGGAGCTACACTGTGTGAGGTAGCGGGATAGGGGGAGGGACATTGGTGGCATGGTGTAGCGGGGTAGGGGGCCTCGCGGTCCGGTTGCGGAGGGAGATGTGTGAGGTGCAGGAGATGTGAGGCGTGCTGTGCGGTCCGCGGGAGCTACACTGTGTGAGGTAGCGGGATAGGGGGAGGGACATTGGTGGCATGGTGTAGCGGGGTAGGGGGCCTCGCGGTCCGGTTGCGGAGGGAGATGTGTGAGGTGCAGGAGATGTGAGGCGTGCTGTGCGGTCCGCGGGAGCTACACTGTGTGAGGTAGCGGGATAGGGGGAGGGACATCATTGCCATGGTGTGTGAGTGGAGGCCGCGGCGTCGCGGTCCGGTTGCGGGAGGGAGATGTGTGGCGTGGAGGGGAGGGGGGGTTTGAAGAGGCAGTCTGCAGTGTTTGGTGTTGTGTGAATGTGTGTGTGTGCTGTGTTTGTGCGTTGTGTGTAGATTCTGTACCTCAGTGGTTCCCAAACTTTTTCGGTTCAAGGCTCCCCAAGGCAATCAGAATTTTTTCAAGGCTCCCCAAGGCGATCAGGATTTTTACGCGGCGCCCAAAGTAAAAACAAAGGTGTATATACATACCTAACAGTTGCAGTGCGCAGTTGGTCTCTCTCACACACTCTCACTCTCTCTGACCTCACTCTCTCTCTCTGACCTCACTCTCTCTGACCTCACTCTCTCTCTCTCTGACCTCACTCTCTCTCAGACCTTTCTCTCTCTCTCTGACCTCACACTCTCTCTGACCTCCCTCTCTCTCTCTCTGACCTCACTCTCTCTCTCTGACCTCACTCTCTCTCTCTGACCTCACTCTCTCTCTCTGACCTCAATCTCTCTCTCTGACCTCACTCTCTCTCTCTCTGACCTCACTCTCTCTCTCTCTCTGACATCACTCTCTCTCTCTCTCTGACATCACTCTTTCTCTGAGCTCACTCTCTCTCTCAGTCTCCCGGTGTTGCTCCTCCAGCGTGCGCGCCGGGCCTCCCTCTCTCAGCGTCGCTGAGCCGGGCTGAACAGATGCACAAAGCCCCTGCATCTGTAATCAGCGCTGCTATAGTTCCTCTGGCCTGGGACATAGTAAGCGCTTAGGTGCTGCTGCTCGCTCTTGCTTGCTGCCGCTCGCTCTACCAGGAGCTTTTCGCTGTCCTGGCAGAGGAGACAGCAAGCGCGCTTGGTAGGCGGGTATCACTGTGTGTGTTTGTCACTTGGTAGCTGTCAGTGTGTGTGTGTGTGTGTGTGTGTGTGTGTGTGTGTGTGTGTGTGTGTGTGTGTGTGTGTGTGTGTGTGTGTGTGTGTGTGTGTGTACATTATATAATATTTAAAAATGAAAAAAAAAAAAAGACATGTGAGAATAAATTATTTATTAACATTGTGCAACTTTGATAAATATATTCACACGCACACACCACACACACATCACACACATCCATATACACCACACATCCATATACACCACACACACACATATATATATATATATATAATGTGTATGTGTGGTGTATATATATGTGTGGTGTGTGTGTGTATGTATGTATATATATATATATATATATATATATATATATATATATATATATATATATATATATATGTATATGTATGTGTGATATATATATATATATATATATATATATATATGTAACGGGTGTTCCCTCTGGCCTGACCCACCCAATCTCATATTGGCCCGTGTAGTCTAACCAGTCCCCCATTACAAGGCGTGTGTGGTGGTGCACCTGCACGTAACAGGACTCTTGAGTCTCCCGCTTGGTGTTATTAGGGGATGTCATCAGGACAGGTAGCTGAGGTAGTGGGTGCGAGTCCAACTTACTTCATGTGCAGCGCCTCCACCTCATCAGGATCTGTGCTTCCGCAGGGAGATGGTCCTGGTGAGGAACTCCTTCTTGGTGCCATCCACTGTTGAGTAATCTCACACTCACACAGCGGGGGTTTCTTTTTCTCAAGGACATCTTTATTGCATACAGGGATGTAGCAGACTGCCCCATGCAGCTGCCAGCTCTAGCCGCACATCTCTCCGTGATGTCCCTTTGCCAGGTACGCCCTCCCGTACTGAAGTGGGATTCCCTTTCTCCTAGGGAGATCACCGCTGTGCCAGGTCCCTGGACACAGTGTGGCGTAGACAAACTTAATCTATCACTCTGCTGCCGCTAGTTACTGCACTAGGGTCACAAAAGTGTTACTTCCTCTCGGTACCTTCGGGTTACTATTTCTTCACCAACAACAACACTAACTGTCAGTGTTGTGCCCTTTATACTCCAGGGGGCAGGCGCATCTCTGAGGTCACTATCCAGGGACTCAGAGCATACAGCCACTCCCTTCCTTACACAGGGCACCACACAAGGGTGTGAGGGAAAACCTCCATAACTACTGTGGGCAGACCTGTATTTACCAGGACTTACTGCCAACAGGGAAGATGTATGCAGTCATTATTATGCATGGCTACATACTCCCCCTGGTTAATACCCACCGTCCCGGCTGGGACCTAAATTTGGTGTACCTTGCGCCAGGAAACACTGCAAAAGAACACACAAATAACATAGCAAACATCATCACATGAACATAATAATGTAAGCCCAGTACACTCACTGACCAGCAGGGAGCGTTAAAGAAAACAACAGACCACTCTATTGGATACTCAATAATAATGCCGAGGATCTGGCTTCTTCACCTCTCGCCCCGCAGCATCATGTACAGTCACGCTGTATTCTCTGGGTACTCCTCGCTCATTGCAGTATACTACCTTATGCATATATACACTGCGCCCTATCTTCCATACCCTCATCAGTTGAGCTACCCTCTGCTCAGCCTGTATCCCTTTTATGGCTCCCCCTCTCTCCACGATATAATACTGTATATCAGTTTTGAGCCATCTCTCCCTATTCTCCTCTATCTCTCGCATTAGAGGTTCAGGGACGTAAGGGTAATCAAGCCCATGGGACTTCCTATACTTCGCCGCAATAGCCCGTTCAGCTCGACACGACCTGGTCAAGCCACCTTGCCCAGCCGCTCCGGGCAACACCCATGACAGGGGCTCATCCGTTTCTACCGGATCATCCAACCCTGCGGACCCCTTAGGTATAACAAGGCCTGCCTGGATTCGATCCCACCTTACCCTTAGGGCCCTAAGGTATGACTCGTCGTCAAAGTCACCGGCAGCCCACCAGTGATCAACCACCCCCTCCCTCTCTAAAATAAAGCGGGTGCGGTCGAACCATGATACATACCCCTCGTACAATGGGGCCCACCACCTAGTCTCCTTCCGTTCCTCTGAGCTAGGATCTGTACTCTCTTCTATGGACTCCTCATCAGGCCCACCAGAAGACACCCCGGATGTACCCTCAGTTCTCTCATTAACTCTTTTATACGGAGAGGTGTTTCGTACTGTGATACTAAGCCCACTAGGACAATCGCTAGATACAGACACTTGCCTAGACATACTCCCTCCTCCCTCCGACCCATCATCCGACGTACCCAAGTCCAGGCTTCCAGTCCAAGCACCGGAAGGACCCCGTGACTCCCCGGACAACCCTAAGCTGGAACTGGACCCAAATAAAATAGTGACGGGTACAGGGGCTTTAACTAGGGCCTTGGGGCTAACCTTGGGTGTGGATGGGGTTAGGGGACGGGACCGAACAGTAGGTACTGACAGGGTTTCGACCTGCTCTCCAGCGATACCTGTCTTGACGTCGCCACAAAGTCCATCTTTATGCTCAACAGCGGAGCTTCTGGGGTTGCAGTTCAAACGTCCGTTCCCCCTGGTAGTAGGGGATCGTTTCTCGCTGCTTGACCTCAGAGGCGGCACCATCTCCCACTCGGGGCCTCCCTGGTCCGCCTGCACCACTTCCGCACACGCACGTGCTGCGATGCCATCTTGGGATGGATCCCCAATCGAGATCTCTTCCTCCACCATGACATCCGGCAACGCCCGTCTGCTGCGCGATCCAGTCTGGCTCTGGACTCGCTCCTCCGGCTCTGCCTCCCCTCGGTTCTGCAACAGGCACGGTGTCTTAGCACCTCGCAGGGTCGGGGTTGATCGACCCGCCTCCGATCCACTAGTCACCACGGCAGTGGGACCCCGGCGATCGGGTGGTCGCGGTACGGGAGACTCTCGACTCCGCGTCTCCACACCACGAGGAATTTCATCCCTCCATGGTGTACCAATGGTATGACAGTCTCGTCTGATGACCGTCTTACACGCCAGCCTTGCACACTCCTCATCCGAGGATTCCAGTTTGCAATTCGGCCGAGGCATCCCGGTAGGAGACCGGCGATGGGCTCCTCGGTGATCACCTCTCCGATGACTGGATTTCTCTATCGGAAGCACTAATGATGGCTCCGACTCTGCGGGACTGGCACTCTTGTTCCAGAGAGCTCCCGGCTGTTCTTCTCTTGGAATCGGGACATTCCCGGCCACTCCCACCGCCTGCACCGGTACGAATGTGGTCATTGGCCACATGTACTGCAGTCCGCAGTGGGGGCATCGGGCCTCGCTGCCCACGGCTCCGCCCGGCAGTCTGCACTGCAGGCAAAGACACGCCACAGTCTCCACACCCTCCACACGGATTATCAGGAAGCCTCCTGGAGCCGAATAAGGGTGAGTGGAAATCACAGGACCTTGGTCCACTTTGTCAGCAGCTTCAGCCATCTTTACCAGCGGAGGCACTCGTCTCAGAGGTCTATACTGATCAATGGCTCTTCGCAACTGAAAGGCATGGGCTGATGTAGCAACCCTTCCTCCCATTTTCTCTGTCGACATCCGGTGTAACCGCAAACCACTCCCCCTGGTTGAAACTAGGGGGATGTCTCGTAGATTTGTAGGCTGACCCAGCACAGGTGCGGAGTGAGTCATAGTCCATGAGGGCGCGGCTCCAGATTTCGCGCCAAACTCCTCAGCGGGGTGGAGTTTTCTCGTTGGCGCCAATCCTGGCCAACAATTAGCAAACTGCAAAGTTGCAAGACTTTTTGCAGCATGCCCACGCGGCATCCCGGGGAAGCGGGAACCGCCATTTTGATTAGTATTGTCCTTTCTTTCACTGAAGGCAGCGTCTGGCTGTTTGCTAATTGAGGTATAACAAAGTCCATTTCGTTCCTCCCATCTAAGCACACTGTCCTGCTCATTATTCTCAGGGGTATCATCCCGAGAACAAAAACACGACAAACACGGCGCAGCCACAGCTTTCACGCCATTCCACAACAAACTCACAAAAGTCTCTTCTGTAGCTTGTTCTTCGTCTGACCGCAATCCTGGACCTTCTGCTCTATGCAGATCCTCCATTCTCGTGGTTCTCTCTCTCTGCCATCCTGGACCTTCTGTTCTGTACAGATCCTCCATTCTGACGGTTCGCTCACCCTGCCATCCTGGACCTTCTGTTCTGTACAGATCCTCCATTCCGACAGGTCTCTCGTGATCGTTGAACACCGATTCTCTGTACGTGGAGCTCCGCTCTGCGGGGCAGCTACCACATCTGTACAATAAACATGCCTTGTGCACCACCTTGTGTACCTAACGTAGATCTGACTCGTGTTTGCACTACCTCAGGCTAGGCTCACTCTTTCTGTGTCTACTGTAACACGTTCCTCCAGTCTGTGCTCCTTGGTAAGTGATCTGGAATGGAGACTAGAGTACTCTGGCTCTTCCATGCAGTACTTTAGGCGTCGACCTACTTTTGGCTAGCCTAGTGCGGACCCGTCCAGAATTCCTGCTCTCAGTTACCAGTTTACCCCTTAGGCGTCCCCCGCTAGCGCTACCTCAAGGCGACTAGAACAGCAATAGCCCCCGGCTCCAGACTCACTAACCCCTTACGGATCCCAAGGCGTCTTTGCGGCATGCATCTCCAGCATCTCCCTGACTACCCCTGGCTCCGTCCCACGCAGCACAAAGTGGCAGCAGACACTTCTCTCTTTCCTAATGTGTGCCTAGCAAAAGCCTGTCCTGTTGACAGGTATCTCAGCAGCGCCTCCAATTGTAACGGGTGTTCCCTCTGGCCTGACCCACCCAATTTCATATTGGCCGTGTAGTCTAACCAGTCCCCCATTACAAGGCGTGTGTGGTGGTGCACCTGCACGTAACAGGACTCTTGAGTCTCCCGCTTGGTGTTATTAGGGGATGTCATCAGGACAGGTAGCTGAGGTAGTGGGTGCGAGTCCAACTTACTTCATGTGCAGCGCCTCCACCTCATCAGGATCTGTGCTTCCGCAGGGAGATGGTCCTGGTGAGGAACTCCTTCTTGGTGCCATCCACTGTTGAGTAATCTCACACTCACACAGTGGGGTTCTTTTTCTCAAGGACATCTTTATTGAATACAGGGATGTAGCAGACTGCCCCATGCAGCTGCCGGCTCTAGCCGCACATCTCTCCGTGATGTCCCTTTGCCAGGTACGCCCTCCCGTACTGAAGTGGGATTCCCTTTCTCCTAGGGAGATCACCGCTGTGCCAGGTCCCTGGACACAGTGTGGCGTAGACAAACTTAATCTATCACTCTGCTGCCGCTAGTTACTGCACTAGGGTCACAAAAGTGTTACTTCCTCTCGGTACCTTCGGGTTACTATTTCTTCACCAACAACAACACTAACTGTCAGTGTTGTGCCCTTTATACTCCAGGGGGCAGGCGCATCTCTGAGGTCACTATCCAGGGACTCAGAGCATACAGCCACTCCCTTCCTTACACAGGGCACCACACAAGGGTGTGAGGGAAAACCTCCATAACTACTGTGGGCAGACCTGTATTTACCAGGACTTACTGCCAACAGGGAAGATGTATGCAGTCATTATTATGCATGGCTACATATATATCACACATACATATACATATATATATATATATATATATATATATATATATATATATATATACATACATACACACACACACCACACATACACATTATATATATATATATATATATATATATATATATATATATATATATATATATATATATATACACACCACACATACATATATACACACCACACATTATATATATATATATATATATACACACCACACATACACACACATATATACATATATACACACACACCACACATATATACACACACACCACACATATACACACACACACCCTGCAGCCCGTTTTTCTCACACACACACACACACACACACACACACACACACACACACACACCCTGCAGCCCGTTTTTCTCTCACACACACACACACACACACACACACACACACCCCCCCCCCCCCCCCTGCAGGCCGTTTTTCACACACACCCTGCAGCCCGTTTTTCACACACACACACACCCTGCAGCCCGTTTTTCACACACACACACACACACACACAACACACACACACCCTGCAGCCCGTTTTTCACACACACACACACACCCTGCAGCCCGTTTTACACACACACACACACACACACACACACACACACACACACACACACACACACACACACACCCTGCAGCCCGTTTTTCACACACACACACACACACACACACACACACACACACACACACACACACACACACACACACACACACACACACACACACACACACACACACACACACACACCTTGGTGCTGTCTGGTGGCTCTGCAGTTGCAATGCCGGGCAGGCTGCAGCCCCATTGGCTGGGAGCGGTCACGTGACCGCTCCTCTGCTTCCCCTCAGAGGTTTTTTTTTTTTTTTTTTTTTAAATGAGCTAGCAGCCCTTGTTTCCCGCTGCTGGCGGCCCTGATCGCGGCGCCCCTCTAGCCAAGCCGCGGCGCACCAGGGCGCCGCGGCGCACAGTTTGGGAAACACTGCTGTACCTGATTCGGCAGTCTGTGGTAGCAGACGTGAAGGTTTTGATAGCTGTGAAGCGTGGCCCCAAAGCGTTCCCAAAACTCAGTGAGGGGTGGGACAGTGTGGAAGTATTAGGGCATTGGTGTTGGACGCTGGCCAATGAGAGGTGTGCGGGGGCGGGCATTGGACGCAGGCCAATGAGAGTCAGTGAGGGGTGGGACGCAGGCCAATGAGAGGTGTGCGGGGGCGGGCATTGGACGCAGGCCAATGAGAGTCAGTGAGGGGTGGGACAGTGTGGCATTGGTGTTGGACGTAGGCCAATGAGAGGTGTGCGGGGGCGGGCATGGCCTGAGCAGGAGTGACAGGCCCAAGGTCCAATGCGATTGACCCTTGGGACGCGGACATACAGTGATTTCACAAATATATAGTAGATACTGTGCAGTATTGCAGCCAGCGGGAATAAAATGCTTCAATCCCTGCCTGGAAAATAACTCAATGCACTCGGGCAGAAAACAGTCACAAACCTCAATACACCCGGGTATACCCGAATTCGTGGGACTAGCCGAGCTCGAATAAAGTGTGTCGCCAGTGTATGTAATGGTATGTGGTATGACATGACACACAGAAGCACATGTCTATGTAGTGGTATGTGGTATGCATGACACACAGAAGCACATGTCTATATAATGGTATGTGGTATGCATGACACACAGAAGCACATGTCTATGTAGTGGTATGTGGTATGCATGACACACAGAAGCACATGTCTATATAATGGTAGGTATATTAGTCCTTATCCCTGTGTGATGCAGATCTAATCAGCTGTGCTGATCGAGACTAAATGTATTGTTGATCTAGAGTAGATCACTCATCCACGTATAAAGTTCCAGTGTGGTCAGAAAACTATTTACTATAAACAGTAAACATCGTGTGGCAGTGGCTGTAATGAGCTGTGGTGCCGATGTGCGTATGTGAGACATAAAGTCTCAATGAGTCTGAATTGGACCTTCATGCTTGATGAAAGTATAGCACCTAGTTGGTAACAAAAGTATGGTACTGTATATACAAGAGCGATCACAATGTAACACACCAGTATAAGTCCCAGTGTTAGTACAGGCGCCACATAAGATACGTCACACGTATAGAAACACTCATAACAAGGTGCCCATTAGGCTGCGGGCAGGGTGGAGTGAACCGCGTGCGCATGCTCGCGCTCAGTGAGTTCAGTGTGATAACTCTGAATGCCCTCATTCAGGGTGAGGGTGCGTGCGTGCGTGCGTGCGTGCGTGCGTGCGTGCGTGCCGTGTGCTTGCTGATTGGCGAGACAGCCAAATTTGATTTGGCTGCTAGATGATGCGTTACGTGTTCGGTTCGCCCAATGAGGGCGAATCAGCTCCGTGACATCATGGCCGCGCCCCCCGACACACACCCCCTGCGCGAAACTAGCTGGCCAGAAATCACCCAGCCGAGCAGAGCGCATGACGTCACGGCGCTTGAGCGCCAATGCATGCGCTCCCAGCCTGGCCGCAGCCTAAAGCCTCGTCCAGGGTGGCGCTAAGTGGGCGGGCGCGCTCACGCTGGCCGCGATGAAACATATTGCGGCAATGTGTGTGGCCAGCGTGTGCAAGCGCCACGCCCACTCGGTGCTCAGAGCAAGAAAATTTGAATTTGCCGCTCGCAAGCGCATCATGTGAGCGTTTTGCCCAATGAGGGCGAACCAGCTCCGTGACGTCGTGGCCGGCTAGGCGCACGCTCAACTGGGGGCGCAGCGCACGAGCGCCAGCACACCCGTCCCCTGCCTGGCCACAGCCTTAGTCATGAGCGGTGCGCTGCAGCTGTATTGATCTCAATAAGTAATGGTGCAGGCGCCAAATTAATTTAATTGGCATCTATGTTGACAATGGTCAGTACAGAACTCACTGCAGCTGCACCAATCTCTGGCTTGTATCAGAGCAGATGCAGCAATATATATAGGTAGTTATACACGTACCGTACGTAGTATACACGTATGTAGTGGCCACATATTTATAGCAGTATATAGGACTGTTTGGATGCTGGCGTATGCACCATTATCCTAAGGTGGGTACTGTGACAGAGTCACTGACTCAGTAGGCTGTGACAGTGAATGGAGAGATGCTGCAGCCAGATCACTGAGTGTTAATCTCCTCAGACAGAGAAAGCACAGCTGAAGACTGATTAAACAGGGGCTGAACTCATGAGTGAAACAAGTGCTTTAAAAAGCAGGAAGTTGCTCACACAAGGTGAGCTTGTTTTTCCACAGGAAGGTGGAGAGAACTCTCCCGGCTTGGAAGCCGTAGCAGCTGCTGCTGCTCTGGTCCCCAGTCCTGCGAGGAGCTTTGCTGCTGGGACCAGCTGGGACCCCAACCCAGGATAAAGATAAACATTGCTGCGAGGCTGGACACAGCCTGCTCCCCGGAACCGTGTTCCTGTTTGCTGTTTGGAGCTGAAACAGATAAGACTTTATTCTTATTATGCTGATTGGTTATCGTTTGTGTAGCATGTTTTTGGCATGACCAGATTAGCTGGCTGTCCTGTTAGTAAGGGCTCAAGAAGTGAGTTAGTGTCCCTAACGGGACTAGGCTTTAATTTGCAAGAAAGTAGTTTCTTAAAGGGACAGTGCACCCGTACTTATTTTGGTTGTGGCTAATAAACCACTAGTGTTTAAAGTTTCCCATCGTGTCAAGCGTCTTACTGACCCCGCCACGAGGCCGTCTTGCCACAGTACCAAATGCCCACTGATATCATCATGAAAGAAAATGTAGTAGTCCAGGATTACCAAACTGTCCTAGTCCAGAGGTGTGGCATTAGGGATACTATTGGGAGGAAATCGTTCAAATGTTTTAGGGACAGAGTCCATATGGAGGGTCTGGAGAGTATTTGTTGGTGTCAGATGTCTTTTCTGTTGTTGATACTCATTTCTCTCAGATGAATGGGGTAAACATGAATCCCTCATTAAGACCATTGGGTACCAAGGTCCCTAATGTGTAAATCCACCGGGACTCCTTTTTCAGGCGCTCCGTGTCACGATCTCCTTTCCGTATCCCTGTGGAGTATTGATCAATACCTACAAAATGCATTGACTTCAGATCCCATTGTGGTGGGGGTTGATGTGGTTAGCTACCGGAGTAAATTTACACCTATCCCTAGAGAAGGTGTAAGAGAGATGACTCCATCTGTTTTCTGGATCTTACAATCACGAAAGGTGAAAATGGAGGTCTGAACACATCAATCTTTCAAAAAACAACCGCTACTAACAGCTTGCTGCAGGCCAGTAGCCATCATCCAAGGGCACAAGTGAGTAGGGTACCAATTGGGCAATTCCTAAGACTGAAAAGAAATTGCAGTGATCCGGTAGATTTTGAGAAGCACGCAGTAGACATGAGGAACAGGTACCTTGGACAGGGACAAGATCATTAAACGTGCCTACAACCGAGCCAAACATCAACCGCATACAGAACTCGTAACAAAATAACATTAAAAAAACCAGAACAGAAAGTGATCAGGTTTGTGGCAACATTTAATAAACAGTGGAAACAAGCACGAGATATCCTCCAGACATTGGCACATCGTAAAGGCAGACTGCGACATTGATGAAGTCCTACACACATATCCATCAATGGTAAGCAGACGGACTCGGGACCTGAGGGATACACTGGTGCATAGCCACTTCAGTGGACGCACCAACATGGCTACCACAAATATCAACGGGGTCATTTCAATGTCAGAGATATCGGGCCTGCCAATGTGTCAAAGTGACTAAGGAGTTGAGCAGCCACGATGGATCTCTGAACTTTCAGATCCGCAAATGTATTAATTGCACCACTACTGGAGTGATCTATATCGGCATCTGCATGTGCTGAAGGAAAAGATACATAGGGAAAACTCTGCGCCAATTCAAACAAAGAGTACTGGAGCATATTGGCTCAGTAAGCAACCGTCTTGACACTCCGGTAGCTAAGCACATCAACCCCCACCACAATGGGGATCTGAAGTCAATGCATTTTGTAGGTATTGATCAATACTCCACAGGGATACGGAAAGGAAATCGGGACACGGAGCTCCTGAAAAAGGAGTCCCAGTGGATTTAAACATTAGGGACCTTGGCACCCAACGGTCTTAATGAGGGATTCATGTTTACCCCATTCATCTGAGAGAAATGAGTATCAATAACAGAAAAGACAACTGACACCAACAAATACTCTCCAGACCCTCCATATGGACTCTGTCCCTAAAACATTTGAACGATTTCCTCCCAATATTATCCCTAATGCCACACCTCTGGACTAGGACAGTTTGGTAATCCTGGACTACTACATTTTATTTCATGAGGATATCAGTGATGATATCAGTTCCCACCTAAGGATACTGGTGCACACGCCAACATCCAAACAGTCAGCTAATTGGCCAATCACATTGACCAACACATTGTGAATTATTACTATTGTTTTGGGCTAACCTAATAATAGGCAGAATCACTGCCATTCATTAATCACTTTGCATAGCTACTGAAATTAGCTGTTTTAAGTGGGGGTTTAATATACATCTTCCAATAAATACTGACTATCAGCCTGGGACATCAGTGCTCTCTATTGAGCTATCTTTATAAGCTTCATAAGCTAGACAACTGTGCCTGCTCAACTGATGGCACTGAAGGGGTTAACCCCATGCAACGGGGAATTACTGTGCCTATATAAAGCCTGACTCCTCGTATGGGACACACCTCTCTGATACGTGCCCTGAAGAAGTGTTCATACATGAAACGCGCGCGTCGGCAGTTAGTACATGCAAGAGCAGGACGCTTCTACTACGACAGCAGTGATACGGTGCGATTTAGCTGCTCTGCTGCTGGTCCTGCCTCTGAATAATCAGTGTGTTAGGCTGCGGCCATTCTGAACGCTGGAGAGGGCGCAAGCGTTCACGCAGCTTCCCCGCCGCCTGCAGCAGGAGAGATCTGTGTCCTGCAGGCAGAGGAGATGGGGAGACGTGTTAGGGGGCGTGGCTGTGACGTCACGGAGCTGGTTCGCCCTCATTGGGCGAACTGCTCACGTGACCTGGCCGCCGCCTTTGAAAACAGATTTTTTCTGTTTCCTCCTGCATCGCGAGCGCGGCGCCGCTGTTCCCGTGCGCGTTGGCGCGCTCTAAAGACAGCCTCGCAGAGGAACATCTATCTGCGCGCCGCCTGTGCCCTCCTGCGCGCCGTCGCGATCACCATGGCCGCAGCCTTACAGCGCTTGAGCTGCATACCCTACAGGCAGCCGGGCGCCTTTTTCCCGGGGGGGATTAATTGGTTACTCCGTATATAGCGGACCTTCCATCTGAGCCACAGTACCCGGAAATACATCCGGTGGCTCTCTGCTTAGATTATACCTCACGGGCAGCTGCTTTCTACGTTCAAGCCCTGCCACAACGGAGACCCCCGGGCGGTACAGCTCACTGCTGTGGAGAATTTTGATTGCCGGTACCACTATCCACAATCATCACCTAAGATGCAGCGTCTGCACTGATACTCAGGAGAGATCCGTGCGGCTGCATTTCTTCAGTTCTAATTGTAATAGATTGAGCTCCTGTATACTGCTATAAATATGCGGCCACTACATACTGTACGTATATACTACGTACGGTACGTGTATAACTACCTATATATATTGCTGCCTCTGCTCTGATACAGCCCAGAGACCGGTGCAGTTGCCGTGATTGAGTTCTCTACTGACCATTTCCAACATAGATGCCAATTAAATTGATTTGGCACCTGCACCGTTACCTATTGAGGTCAGTACAGCTGTAGCGGGGGCACTTGTTCAGTACCTGAAGCAGGGATATCCTAAAAACCTGACCTGTTGAAGGGGCTTGAGGGCTGGAGCTGAGCACCCCTGCATTACACGACAAAAAAAGGACGAATCGGTGGGACAGCAGCGACCGAGCCAGAGATGTGATGTGCATTCTGAATATTAGAAATCATGTATAGGGCAGTACCAGGGCTGAAACCCGGACAGACATCTGCAGACACATTACTATACATGGTCACTGCACCGGTATCAATACTGCATCGTGCACGGCTATTAAACCATGACCGGCATGGAAAGGGAGACACAATGTTTCAGCACTAGCAAGGAATACAGTGTCATGGAGATATGTATCAGGGCTCAGAGCTGGGCACTAGGATTTTACGCTGATGCTAAAACTGTCAGTATCAAATGACATCTATTTGCATCAGTGTATTGCGTTTTTTGGCCCTTATTCATTATGTGGGGACGCTACTTCCCTGAGCTGAGGAAAAATGTAATAGAAAGGCAGTCAGGGAAAACTCACTGCGCACTCAACGTGTACTCAATGTGCACTCAACGTGTACTCAATGTGTACTCAACGTGTACTCAACGTGTACTCAATGTTCACTTCATGTGCACTCACTGCACACTCACAGCGCACACAATGTGCCCACAATTTGTACGCAATGGGCACTCAATGCGCACTCACTGTGCACTCAATGCGCACGCACTGCACACACTCTGCACACACTCTGCACACTCACAGCGCACACAATGTATACTCAATGGGCACTCAATGTGCACGCAATGTGCACTCAATGTGTACTTGGCAAAACTTTCTTCCTGACAAAAGTTTGTACCCTGAAACATTGAGGATCCCTCCGGTGTGTCGGCCCTTTTTTTGGTATTTTTATATTATATTGCACTGTTGATATTATTATATTGTGATTTTTTTACAAACTTTTTTTGATTTGTACTATGCTGCAATATATACATTTTGCCAAGTACACATTAAGTGCAGACTACGTGTGAGCTGGACTCCAAACCATTGAGGAGAATTGTCATGGAACTTTTTTGTGATTATTTGAATGGAGCTGAACTTTTCTTTCACGTGGTGAAGTGGTTTAATAGGATATTGAATAAGGGTCTGTCTATCACACGTGCCCTGTTTGCAAGTGCCAGCGATTTGGGGAGTGACTTTTGGAGGTCTTCGGTACAGGGTTTGTCAGGGTATTGGTATGATAGGACAGGCACTTACTTATAAGTGATACAGTTTTCTGTGTTTGTGCCATTCAAATCTGCTCAGTCAGAGCTGGTATTAATCTCTGTTAAGATCAGTGTCGGGAGAAAGAAACCCAAATATCTTGCGCTATTAGTGAAAAGGAGTGTAAAGAAATCACATTGATAAGGTGCAAATTGCAACATCTTTATACAAATTCCACTAAATGTTTAAAAAGTACTGTAACTGCCCCCCCCCCCCCCCCCCTTAGGCCTCGTTCAGGGTGCCAGAGGCAGGAGTTGGAGGGAGGGCGTTCGGGAGGGAGGGCGGCAGTCTGCTGGGCGATGTGTGCACATCCTCCCCAGCAGACATTTTCAGGAGTTGAGGAGGCGGGGAGGGGGCGGGGCTACAGACCTGAGGTTAGGGATCCAAGATGCAGTCTTGAAATCATTCTCAAGAATGATTTCATTGGCTGCCGAGGTCTCAGTGACGCTGCTGCAGCTTAAAAAAAACCGAATTTTTTGTTTATTGAAACTGTAGCCAGCGTCAACTCCCTACTTCGGAGACAGGGCAGCTGCTACCCTGACAACCACAAGTCACTTTAAATACATTGTATCCCACGGCCGCACGCACGTCAGCACGCCCTCCCTCCGAAGCCAGCACCCTGAACGAGGCCTTAAAACAAGGGCAAAATCAACCATGTCATTCATAACCAACTACTTATATATTTTTTAATTCTTTATTTTTAAGATCACAGATTAGAGTTGTACAGTAACTCAGTCACTGTATTACCTTTTTCTTAGCACTTTTAACTCTGCTAGCGCCTGCAAAGTATTCATGTACCATTCTCAGCATGTGCAACCGGCAGAAGGAGAGGGGAACGCAGGCTATGATCAGTTACAATGTCTCAGTGGTGGTAATGGTGCATAGGTGGGAAGCATCACTCAGAGAGAGAAAACAAACTACAGAGCAAGGGGTCATTAAGCAGGAGGGAAGAACATTTGGGGCAAAAGTAACGGACATCTTGTTTGACTAAGGACTAATAGATGCTTGGAACAGCCGTCCAGCTGTAGTTGTGGGTGGAATACAGTTTAAAAAATCTAACAAATGATGGCAGACACAAGGGAATCAAATGGGAGTCTGAAGGACAGAATAAAGATATTAGGCCTGGCAGCTGGATTCTATTATATTGTATTAAGAAGGGAGATGCACAGAGTATATGGGCTGACTAACCGTTGGAGATGTAGCCAGCTTTGTTGTTTCTTGTGGTGAGCTTTGTTGGGATATAACAACGCAACACACGTCATTGTTCCACCAGATAACACAACATATTCTATTATAATGCAGAACATTACAGTTTCCACTGGAACCCAATGGCAGTGCTGGGGCAGAATATCACAACATATTCCATCGTAACACAGCAGGGGGCGACCATGAGACCTGCGTACATCTGCGTCTCAGCGTTGCCCCTCAATCCGTTGCATATATTGAGTTATACTGGGATATGTGGTGGGGTACATCTGTTTCTTGCAACGTCGAGTGCCATTTTTTCCTTTTGGATCCCGTTTCCATCTGTATCTGCCACCACTTTCCGTGCCGCTCTCCTTTTACTAACTACAGTAGCCATATAAAGAACCCGACATAAATAGTTACAAAATGCTTCTAATTTATATTCATTGTTTCTTTTGTTTTGGAGCAGCCATGAAAAATGCCACGTTTCAGATCACTCCCGATGTCATCAAGGAGAGCGAGAGCATCCAGCTGGGGCAGGACCTGAAGCTGTCGTGCCACGTGGATGCCGTCCCCCAGGAGAAGGTGGTGTACCTCTGGTACAAGAACGGGAGGCCGGCAAAAGTCTCTGACCGTCTGCTGATCACCAGGAATGACCCGGAGCTTCCCCCCGTCACCAGCAGCATGGAGATCATTGACCTGCGGTTCACGGACTACGGCACCTACCTTTGTGTGGCATCATTCCCTGGGGCGCCTACGCCAGAACTGAGCATTGAGGTCAATATCTCCTCTGAGACAGGTGAGGGCGACTGTCGGCATGCCCATTTTAAACAGTGGTTATCTGCTGAAAGGTCCCCTGTGTGTCATGGGTTTGCAGTGCCTCTTAATTTACTTATGTGGTGCTAAGTCAAAGACTGAGCCACTAATTGAGCCACTTGTGCTGAAGCAGGGATATCCTTGAAACCTGTTTGTGGCCCATGAGGACTGGATTTGACCATCCCTAGTATATGGAAGAGCCTTGTACTAGAACATCAGAGGGATAAAATAGTGTAGGGTATCTGAGTACCTCAGTATTAGGGAATGCCAATTTTATTTGGACTAACAATTGATTTTATAAGACAAGCTTTGGAGGCTTCTCTCTCTTTCTCAGGTCAGACAATACTAAATGACAAAAAATTCCACGTGGAACTGAATGACTAATTTATTCTGCACTATCGCACCTGGACCAACACGCCCACTTCTATTTCATTCAGGGAAAAATAATACTTTCACAGCTAATGGCATTTTTTATATATTTGTGTACCCCTAGCATAACCTTTTTTTAAATCAATTTAGCACCATAATAAAGGCTGTTTATCAAAGGGGGTTGTGTATCAAAAGCAACCGTGGGGCAATTTGGGGCAAAAAACTAATGCACAGGTTGTATCAAAGAATACATTGAATTCATTTCACAGGGATTGTTTTCTAGGATGCAGTACATATTGTGCAGGTAATTTGCCCTTGTGCATTGAAATTTATACCTCGAAGTCTCCAGGCTGCAACACTCTGGGAAAACTAAGCAGAAAAAATGCACTATACTGTACAATACTATAGGTTCAGAGATAGTATCAGGGCAGCGCACAGCCTAAGGATCCTGAGTCAGGGGCAAAAGTCGAGAAAAGAAAATCTTTATTACGCTTACATGGATAAAAAGGAGGTACAACGATCCTCCTACGCGTTTCACATGAAAGGTGCTTTATCAAGAAGGCACAACTGTCCAACAGACTCTTTAATACTCTCCGGTAATCCGGGTTCCCTGCGTGCACACCATATTGTCACGCGTACCACAAAAACGTGGGCACGCCCGGCGTCGGACGCGCTACGCGAGACCACCGGCACTCAGACAATCTGGTCGCCTGGGTAACCCACAACAGGTTTCTATGGTAACAAGAAAGCTATACCAAATTGAAACATCGGACAAACGTTAGATGAAAATAATTTCAGCATAGCAATAACACTAAATCACATATCTTATTAACGAAACATAATTATAAACAAAACATAAATTACACCACAGACAACTTATATATAAAAGATACAAACAGAAAACAGAAAATAGTACCCACTCCCTATAAAATACTGGATTTCATTGAATACATCATAAACATTTATAGAATAAATATTTCAAATCTGTCATCATTACTACATATAGCTTTATAGTACAACATAGAAAATGTATCATATTAATAAAAATACAAGTGATATAAATATCACAATAAAACAAATCTATTGCACTTATGAAGTGTTTACCCTGTACATCCACATTGAATTAATTGTAGGGCATTTAAATATGAATTTATCTGCATGTATAACACGTGAAGACCAAATACATCTCCAGTATTCTCTATCACCCAAACATTCTAGGTATTGATCTTTTATATTTTTAAGGATAATGCATTTTTGTATAACACACCTCAAAAGATCTAAATTTCAAGGAATCTGGAATCCCCCATAAAGAGAATTACATCGACCTAGTATCTTCAGTATCACTATCATTTTAGGAAGTGATCCTAATTCCAGTCTGTATTAAGACCCATTGGAAAGAATGTTTTAATGAAAAAAAATCTAAAATGTTCCCTATGGTCAAACAGATGTATTCTGTCTACTCCACGTTTCATTGCAATTTTTTCTATTCCCAAAAAAAGAAAAATTCTTTACACTCCCTATTCTACATTTTTATTAAATGCCTGGCGACTGGATGTTGCAAGTCTCCATTTTTTTTTAAAATAATAATTTTACAGCTAATGTATAATACTGTACTATAGTTTTTTTTGCTTTGAAAAATATGGTACCGTTATTATCCGCTATTTTTGCCCCAGTTTTGCAGCTGGACGAGTTAGATACCTAACCCCGAATGAGCTGCAGTTGTAGGGCCAAAAAACAATACCATATATAATGAATAACAAGAAATAATTAAAATGAATAGGATTTTCATAGATACATCTGATGTATTTCTTATATTTTATCCCAGGCTTTCATTACTTTTGATACATACAATAAAAAAACAAAAAGCGCTAAGAATGCACAAAATTACCTATATTCTATTATTAGAATGTATTAGTAAAACTCAATCAATTTGTAGGTGGGCTGGGTGCTTCCTCTTCAAGAGTACACCCAAGAACCATCATAGGAGTGTTCTCTTCTCAGCCACTATAATTTCTTTTGCTTGGTTTTGGCTTTAGGACTTGGTGTTCCCATGGCAGACCCATGTTATTCCATCCCTGAGTCTCTATTTTCCCAGAATGGAAAGTGGCACTGATACAGTAACCCAAAAAGAGAACACCCCCCCTCAAAAAAAAAATCACAAATGAAATATAAATGACAGTAGCATTTCGTGTCGACATCATTGTCAAATGTGTGAACTTTCTCAAGTCTTCCAACATTGGTGCAAATATAATTGTCAAATCTTTCGGAAGGTCCTGCTGTGGATAGAAATATCAACAATATATGGTGATCCATTTTATAGGTGTAACTGGTTTAGATCTCTTTCATTCGTCTGTTCAAACCCAATTCCAGTGCATCCCAGAAGTAATTGTTATTGAAAACAGGGTTCAAGAGAGCGTAACAAGAAGTTTCAAAGGGTATCAAAAATCTATTATTGATCTCAGTGGATGGCTGATTGAATCCCTTGGCGGCCAAAGGGACCTCAAATTTATTAGTGGCCAAACTAGCCACATACAGTAGGAGCTAGCATCAAGTTCAATGCTGGTTTATTAAACAAGGATTGGCAAGTTGAACTCAGCAAATCCCAGCAAACGGCTTCGGAAATCCAGATCGTGCCACCATGCAGTATTGTATTGCCGAAAAGGTTTGATTTCTTCCAGAACCTATAAAATACCCTATTAATTTTCATCCGGGTGATTAATATTGATGGGGTACAAACCATCCTTCATAAAACAACATGGACCTTCCTTTACATTCAATGCTGCAAGAAACCAGGACATGGCAAACTTGGAAATGCTTTCAGACTCTTCCCAAACTGTTTCCAAAGCCGGGGAACCCTGCCGAACTGAGCACACGGTCACGTTTTTAAGGACAGTATATATTAAAATGCATTCCTGTATCCATTCTGCTGCGTGGGATACGGTCTGGAGAGCTCAGTTAATGATCATTAACACTGATCGCGCTATCCTTCATATTTCCACACTGCCTACAAGAAAGCGGCACTCGCCATAATTGCACATTGCTTTTGCGACCATCATACTGTATAACCAATGCCCCAGCAGTGAAAGGTTTGAAAAGCTAGCAGCTGTCATTTTTAATATTTAATGGGAGAAGCTGGCTGTGCACCACTCTCAAATTGTCTTGTTTATCTCAGCTTCTTTAAGATCAAAAAAATGAGGATGGGGAACTACGGGGGGTTATTCCCAAATGTGGCCACTCGTAATACGTGCGTCACCTTCATAGTTACATAGTACATGAGGTTGAAAAAAGACGCACGTCCATCGAGTTCAATCCATGAAAAATGTAGACGGCAGATACTGTATCTTATATCCGTACTTACAGTATATTGATCCAGAGGAAGGTAAACAAAAAAACCCCAGTGAAATATCATTCAATGATATCTTCAGTGTGCTTACCACTCATGGATGAATACTGGGGTTTGGTACATGAGGCTTTTGTGTGGTGTGGAAGTACAAACCCAACAGATATATAGACATGTTAACATGTGTATCCTATTGTATCTCTGTTGTAATATCTTTTATTAGACCTTATATGAGAGTTCGTCACATATTTAGGGGCAAATGAAATTTCTAAAAAAACTTCCAAGACTCTACATCAGGTTACTTGAACCAAGAGACCCAGAAGTGGGTAACAATTGTGACCAGAGATTTAGAAATCTAATTATATAACAAAAATCATGGTTTCAGCTGCCCGGAGGCGTTCTAAACCTCACAAGTCTCTTCTTCAAATGCACGGCCACCTGCAGCTGAGCAGGGGCTCTTGAGATATGTTAACTGCCTGAGCCTGAAGAAGGGACTTGAAAAGCCTCCAAAAGCTTGTGTCCAACTTTATAAGGGAAAAGCCCTAATTTTGTTTTACTAAAACAGGGCTGGCCAACTCCACTCATCAAGGGCCACCAACGGGCCAGGTATTAAGGATATCTCCCTGCTTCAGCACAGGTGACTCAATCAGTGGCTCAGTCATTTTGCAACCTTTGTTTCTATGAAATGTTTTTTTTTGTCCTTTGCAGAAGTGCATGAAACATAATGATACACTGACTTCTCTCCCGCAGTAAACTTACTGATCTGAAATCAGTCTGGAATAATGACATTGACAAAAGGCATATCTCCTCTTCTCTTGCAGTGCCCCCAACGCTTAGTGTACCCAAGGGGCAATCGGACATCACAGTACGAGAGGGATCCAGAGCAGAGCTTCAGTGTGAGGTGCGAGGGAAGCCCAAGCCCCCCATTCTGTGGACCCGTGTGGACAAGGAAGGCCCGTTGCCTTCAGGTGACATGGTGGTGGAGACTTACGATGGGAAGCTGAGGTTGGACAATGTGACGCGGGACATGAGCGGGACATACAAATGTCAGACCGCCAGATACAACGGCTTCAACATCCGACCCAAGAGCGCCATCGTGCAGCTGAATGTACAGTGTGAGTAGATGCAATCAAGCAAGGGTGGCCAACTCCAGTCCTCAAGGGTCACCAACAGGCCAGGTATTAGGGATATCCCTGCTTCAGCACAAGTGGTGCAGTCTTCGACTGAGCCACTGATTGAGCCACCTGTGCCAAAGCAAGGATATACTTAAAACCTGACCGATTGGTGGCCCTTGAAGCCTGGAGTTGGCCTCCTCTGCCACCAAGCATAGTATGTTGTGATATACTGTGATATGGATCAAACTCGTGCGGTGGGTCGAACATGGGTATTCTATTATTAGTTTAGGTTTATATAGTGCTGTACCCACCATGTTCTCCGATCCTGCTGCCCAGTATAAACATGCAAATGAATAATAAGAGCAATGCTCACTAACAGCTTGAGGTCATGCAGGCCAGAGATGTGAGGTTTGTAGAGATGTGTGGGATGTTAGAGGTTAAAAGTGGGAGAGTGTACGGAGTTCAATCCCGAGGCAAACAGTGATACTGCAGCATCTGTTGCTTATCATCTCTTTTGTTCAGTAGAGTATGTGGGCCGGCTGACTCCTTCTCCCATCCTTCTGATCTTGAGCCGCTCTGCCTCTCTGCTCTTCTAGTTGGTACAGATAATTTGTAGATCAGTCCCGCGTGACCTGTGGAAGAGAGCACAGCTCCAGAAGGCTTGTGATTAAATATATATTCTGTTAGTCCAAATAACTAAAAGTTTCCCCAACTATTGAAACGGTTGCTTATTTTTTTGCATAATTGCAACTGGGCTCGAATGCCCAACACAAGCTGACACATTTATTCAATGCACAGAGGTTGTGCTGCAGGCTTCA
Organism: Ascaphus truei; assembly: GCF_040206685.1. Lineage (NCBI taxonomy): Eukaryota > Metazoa > Chordata > Amphibia > Anura > Ascaphidae > Ascaphus > Ascaphus truei. The sequence continues at coordinate 414,844,280 of NC_134486.1, forward strand.
CGCCAGCTCGAGCTGTTTAGATGAATTCTATGTTTCGCGGTTAGTGCATTCGTTTACCCACATTAGGAAGTGAAACAATCTCACTCTGCTCAGGATGCCGGAAATGTGCGGCCTGAATTCAACTCCTGAGGTTGTTGCATGAATGCCAATGACCTACAAAGGAAAGGCATTTTCTATCGCTGTATACAGTCCAATAAAGACTAATAGGACAGAGAAATAATTGGCTGCTATAGTATATGCTCATGCATTGAACCACTGGGGAAATACTTGTACATATCTAATCTTGTAAATTCAATGGGAGTGACCGTATCTCCCTGTTTGTAGAGATGTTGAATGTTTGCACCAGTTTGTGTCTGAGCGGCTCGCACAGAAGATAATGTCTGGTTCATGGGTTTGCACCAGTTTGTGTCTGAGCGGCTCGCACAGAAGATAATGTCTGGTTCATGGGTTGCACCAGTCTGTGTCTGAGCGGCTCGTTCAGAAGATAATGTCTGGTTCATGGGTTTGCACCAGTCTGTGTCTGAGCGGCTCGCACAGAAGATACTGTCTGGTTCATGGGTTTGCACCAGTTTATGTCTGAGTAGCTCGTTCAGAAGATAATGTCTGGTTCATGGGTTGCACCAGTCTGTGTTTAAGCGGCTCGCACAGAAGATAATGTCTGGTTCATGGGTTGCACCAGTCTGTGTCTGAGCGGCTCGCACAGAAGATACTGTCTGGTTCATGGATTTGCACCAGTCTGTGTCTGAGCGTCTCGTTCAGAAGATACTGTCTGGTTCATGGGTTTGCACCAGTCTGTGTCTGAGCGTCTCGTTCAGAAGATACTGTCTGGTTCATGGGTTGCACCAGTCTGTGTCTGAGCGGCTCGTTCAGAAGATAATGTCTGGTTCATGGATTTGCACCAGTCTGTGTTTAAGCGGCTCGCACAGAAGATAATGTCTGGTTCATGGGTTTGCACCAGTCTGTGTTTAAGCGGCTCGCACAGAAGATAATGTCTGGTTCATCGGTTGCACCAGTCTGTGTTTAAGCGGCTCGCACAGAGGATACTGTCTGGTTCATGGGTTTGCACCAGTCTGTGTCTGAGCGGCTCGTTCAGAATATAATGTCTGGTTCATGGGTTGCACCAGTCTGTGTTTAAGCGGCTCGCACAGAAGATAATGTCTGGTTCATGGGTTGCACCAGTCTGTGTCTGAGCGGCTCGTTCAGAAGATAATGTCTGGTTCATGGGTTTGCACCAGTTTGTGTGTGAGCGGCTCGCACAGAAGATACTGTCTGGTTCATGGGTTTGCACCAGTCTGTGTCTGAGCGGCTCGTTCAGAAGATAATGTCTGGTTCATGGGTTTGCACCAGTTTGTGTGTGAGCGGCTCGCACAGAAGATACTGTCTGGTTCATGGGTTTGCACCAGTTTGTGTCTGAGCGGCTCGCACAGAAGATAATGTCTGGTTCATGGGTTGCACCAGTCTGTGTCTGAGCGTCTCGTTCAGAAGATAATGTCTGGTTCATGGGTTGCACCAGTCTGTGTCTGAGCGTCTCGCACAGAAGATAATGTCTGGTTCATGGGTTTGCACTAGTTTGTGTCTGAGCGGCTCGCACAGAAGATACTGTCTGGTTCATGGGTTTGCACTAGTTTGTGTCTGAGCGGCTCGCAGTAAATGTTCAATTACCAAGTCCCAACATGTAGAAGTCAAACTATCAACATTGTAGATGCTACAGTATACTAAAATAACCCCTTCCCTGACAGGTGGTAATCTTTTATCATTGTTAGGAACAATTTGATTCGTTTTTGTAAGTGTACTCTTCATGTGGCTAGTAGTTGTGTGTATTGTATGCTAAGTTGTTAGGAGGTCCGTGTTTGTTAAGTTGGAGATGAGTATCTGTCAGGTAGTTGAGTTTTGTGTGTGTGTGTTTGGTACTGATGTAGGAGTTTTATGTACTGTATGTGTATTGAGTAGGTACTGTTCTATGCACGTTATGTGTAGGTACTGTACACGTTATGTATGTGTATTGAGTAGATACTGTACTATGCACGTTATGTATGTGCATTGGGTAGGTACTGTACACGTTATGTCTGTGTATTGAGTAGATACTGTACTATGCACGTTATGTATGTGTATTGTGTAGGTACTGTACACGTTATGTATGTGTATTGGGTAGGTACTATGCACGTTATGTATGTGTATTGTGTAGGTACTGTACACGTTATGTATGTGTATTGGGTAGGTACTGTGCACGTTATGTATGTGTATTGGGTATGTACTGTACACGTTATGTGTGTGTATTGGGTAGGTACTGTAGGGGTTGTGTGTGTGCTGGGTAGGTACTTTAGGTGTTCATTGTACGTATATATGTATGTGTGCTTGGTAGGTACTATATGGGGTGTGTGTGCATGTGTATACGTGTGAGGGCTTGGTAGGTTCTGTAGGGGTTGTATGTGAGTGTGTAGGTACAGTTGTCCTCGCTTATCCAACGTAATACGTCACGCAAACCTCCGTCGGATAACGGACCGTCGGATTGTGGGTTCATGTTAATCGTGTCGGTGACCATCGGATAAGCGGGTCCGGCGTAGAATAATGAGACCTGTGGACTGCATAATGTGGCGTCGGATAAGGCATTCACGGGCCGTTGGATAGCGAGGACCACTTGTATGTGTGCTAGGTATTGTTGGGGTTGTGTGTATATGTGTGTCTGCTTGGTAGGTACTGTAGAAGTTGTGTACGCGTGTGTATATGTGTGTGCATGTGTGTGTTTGCTTGGTAGGTACTGTAGGGGTTGTGTGTGTGTGTGCGTGTGTATATGTGTGTTTGCTTGGTAGGTGCTGTACTGTAGGGGTTGTGTGTGTGTGTGTGTATATGTGTGTTTGCTTGGTAGGTACTGTACTGTAGGGGTTGTGTGTGTGCGTGTGTATATGTGTGTCTTCTTGGTAGGTGCTGTAGGGGTTATGTGCGTGTCACGGGAGACCAGGTTATTTACACCTTTTTACCAGGATCATTCACTGAGCAAAACAAGGTAGAGAAAGAAATTGTAGTTTATTCGGCATAAATTCACATACACACAATGATACACAAAATACAGACGAAAAGCCACACTTACTGGGGGTCTGGGGTCGAAAACAAGACTTTCCTGGGTGCAGGGCGCTCGCTTGGAAGAGCTTACCCTGACCGGGACCTAGCCCGGGATCTCCTGGAACTCAAATCGGCATGAAATCCCAGGCGCCACCGCTGCATGCGATTTGTAGTAATTGGGCGCAGAATGCTGGACGTAGTCTCTGGCGCGCAGGCGTTTCAGGCTTGAAATCGAAGCCGGCTCCTGTGCTATTACAAACAGAGCAACTTTGAAAAGCCGCCCGCGCTCTTTTGGCTCTGACGCAAGGGGAACACACAATCTGATTGGCTCACAGCTTCTTATAGCTTTCACTGCTCTCTCTGAAACATAGATTAAAAAGCTAACAACCAATCAGCGCGTGGGAACTTTCTCAAGCAGCCAATCAGAGCCACGCCGGGACAGCGGGAGATTTGAAATAGCCAAGGGACATGAGCGAGCCTGCCACTTCTCCCTCCGGCTATCCCAATGCCACCCGCTGGGCAGGCACCTCTTGGTCTGGCACAACAAGTGGCATCCCGGAGGACTGCCATTGATCTCTGGACCCAGTACTCCGCCTTTCCCCGCGAACAAATTGCCATTCACACCTCTGGGCATCCTCTGGCTGCTTTGAACTCCGATGTCCAGCAGACATACCATTTACTGTTTGGGGGGAGACTTGGCACTAGTTGGGGTTCCCCCCTTAACCTCGGGGCTCCATCAGCTAAAGGGATGCATATTGACCCCGTTGCCTCATTCTCCTTTCCGAGTTATGCTGAAACAGGGTACCCTAGTGGTGAGTCGCGGCTACGTTTCCAAGGGGTGGTATTGCCGGGACAATGTGCTACATGTATCCGAGAATCAGGCAGGATTCCTGGGTACATTTGTCCGGGACCCGGTAACTTTGGATCCCGACCTTCTGGGAACATTCTGACAATGGTTCCTCCGCAAAACCCCCCTTGAAACTCATACACCAACAATCCCCGCTAGATTGCATGCCCGGAAAGGGAAAAACACAAAAAATGGGTTTATTACATTTTGCAAGTACATATATTACAATGCAATACCATACTGTTACTGGGCCCAAAAGCTAACTCTCTTGGAACCTTATACTCGGGCCAGGGGTAACCAAATGGGCTTGACCTTTATTATGCAGCCTGGTCACCCCCTCCCGTCACAGTGCTTGTGTGTTTATGTGTGTCTGCTTGGTAGGTACTGTACTGTAGGGGTTGTGTGTGTGTATGTGTGTAGATGTGTGGGTGTAATCTGGCACACACAGAGACAGATATAAAGCATCAGTTACTCATTTCCCAACACACACTGATTTCTAAGAGCATACCACTCCAAAGTACCCCGCACACACATGGTTATTATGGTTCATTGAATTTCTTGTTTGGGTTGAAATAAAATACACAACCTACTGTATACCACAAAACAAAGCAAAAACAGAAATATACAAAGGAAACAAAAAAAAACCTTAAGCCGTTGAGCTGAGGGTGTTGATGAAACATTATTGCTTCTTGTTTACCTGGAAATAATGATTTGGGCACTTTCTGACGAGAGATAGCACAAATCAGTTGTTCTTCATGCTTCTCTCTATGGCCTCAGCAGAAGACCGGCAGCACCTCTGCTAAAATAGACCCATTGAGCATACGGTACACTAACCAGTCACCTGTCGCCTTTCAGCGCGAGCAGCTGGGGGTGCACTTGACTCTGTTAATAGAAACACCTCTTTGAAAGCCAGACACTTCATTAATGTGCGGCGCGCTTTGGAGTCCTCATCTAAGAAGGAATGGAAGCGTGCGGCAGGCGAAGATTGGTTGATGAGCGTTCTATTTTCCCATCCTGTGTGCCTTCCGTTTGCTTGCTTTGTGTGTGTGTCTGTGCTTGTGGGAGATGCACTGTGGGGGAGTCCTATCTTCATCCCTTAACCGCCTCTCTCCAGGAGAGTAAACTGCACAAGATAATGTGGTGGTTTTGCTGATTTGTTCCAAACTTGAAAGTTACGAAAATCAATACTGCAGCTCTGATGAGATGTCACGACGTGTTTCTCACTTTCTCTTTTATTTCTCTCTTTCCGTCTCTCTTTGTTTCACATTATCACATTCAGTCTTTGATAACAAGGTTTTTTTTCCAGATCAATTAGACAGTTTGATAGATAAGTGTGAAGCAATCCTTTTCCGGGCAGAAGCTGCAGTCCTGTTTCTGGAGTGTTCATTTTGTTGGGGTTCTTACATTTTTTTTTACATGTATCCTTTGTTCTCTCAGTTTTACTTCCACTGGCCACAATGTTAAAAGTCCACATATTGTTGGGTTCATTCCTCTGTAATCTGCATACACCAAACAACCTGGCCGCTGCCCAGATACATAGAGGTTTAACCGGATCTGCTTATTGGAGGTTGCAGAGCTATCAGAGTTCAAGGGTTCTCTCTCTTCTCTCTCTCTCTCCCCCTCTCTCTCTATCCCTCTCTCCCTCCTCTCTCTCCTCTCAGAGCATATTTCATGGTATGGAACTTCTAGAGGAACAGAATTTCCGGTGGGTTGGAATGCGCGAGCGGCGGCCGCCGGCAGAATTGCATACTGTACATCCGTCCGAATTTGTAATCAACACCTTCACATTCCAGTTTTCCTTTGCAGATTGAAATCTGCCTAAAACCCCACAAAAAAATGTGCGGATTGAATTTTGTCACATTAATAGCATTTTTGCTTATTAATAGCTTTAAAAGAAGACCCGATCTATTTATAGTCAGAATGATTGAGCCACTGATTGAAGCACCTGTGCTGAAGCAGGCATATCCCTAATATCAGGCCTGGTGGTGGCCCTTGAGAACTGGAGTTGGCTGCCCCCCCCCCCCACATACTACTGTATGTGGGTGTCTTGTGCTAAAAATCCTTCAGTACAACAAATCAAAGTAGCACTTAAGTCAATGTGATCAATACTAAAAAACCTTGTTAAGTCATAGAGATGACAAGCCAACGTTTCACCTCGAGACCTTCATCAGGGCTGTAATTAACTGAAGACTCAAGTGGTGTTCTATAAGACAGTCTTTGGTGCTGAAGGCACTGTACAGTGCAACTTAGTAAACATGGGTCTTAATGTGTGTACCCCAAAATAACGTTGTCTGACCAGTTTTGATGGTACTGTAGTGTCAGAGGCTTCATTAAATTGGTTAGCTCTTTTAGGTTACTTATATGAGGAGGAGTGAGACTGCCTTCCAGTGAATGAAAAAAGACTGAGTGGGACTGCCTTTTAATGAGTGAGGCGGAGTTCCAGTAGGTTGGATGGCTATGTAATGAGTGGGACTGCCTTTTAATGAGTGAGGCTGAGTCCCAGTAGGTTGGATGGCTATGTAATGAGTGGGACTGCCTTTTAATGGGTGAGGCTGAGTACCAGTAGGTTGGATGGCTATGTAATGAGTGGGACTGACTTTTAATGAGTGAGGCTGAGTTCCAGTAGGTTGGATGGCGATGTAATGCGTGGGACAGCCTTTTAATGAGTGAGGCTGAGTTCCAGTAGGTTGGATGGCGATGTAATGCGCGGGACTGCCTTTTAATGAGTGTGGCTGAGTTCCACTAGGTTGAATGGCTATGTAATGAGTGGGACTGACTTTTAATGAGTGAGGCTGAGTTCCAGTAGGTTGGATGGCTATGTAATGAGTGGGACTGACTTTAATGAATGAGGCTGAGTTCCAGTAGGTTGAATGGCTATGCAATGAGTGGGACTGCTTTTAATGAGTGAGACTGAGTTCCAGTAGGTTGGATGGCTATGTAATGAGTGGGACTTCTTTTAATGAGTGAGGCGGAGTTCCAGTAGTTTGGATGGCTATGTAATGAGTGGGACTGCTTTTAATGAGTGAGGCGGAGTTCCAGTAGGTTGGATGGCTATTTAATGAGTGGGATTGCTTTTAATGAGTGAGGCTGAGTTCCAGTAGTTTGGATGGCTATGTAATGAGTGGGACTGCTTTTAATGAGTGAGGCGGAGTTCCAGTAGGTTGGATGGCTATGTAATGAGTGGGACTGCTTTTAATGAGTGAGGCGGAGTTCCAGTAGGTTGGATGGCTATGTAATGAGTGGGACTGCTTTTAATGAGTGAGGCGGACTCCAGTAGGTTAAATGGCTATGTAATGAGTGGAACTTCTTTTAATGAGTGAGGCGGAGTTCCAGTAGGTTGGATGGCTATGTAATGAGTGGAACTTCTTTTAATGAGTGAGGAGGAGTTCCAGTAGGTTAAATGGCTATTTAATGAGTGGAACTTCTTTTAATGAGTGAGGCGGAGTCCCAGTAGGTTGGATGGCTATGTAATGAGTGGGACTGCTTTTAATGAGTGAGGCGGAGTTCCAGTAGGTTACATGGCTATGTAATGAGTGGAACTTCTTTTAATGAGTGAGGCGGAGTTCCAGTAGGTTGGATGGCTATGTAATGAGTGGAACTTCTTTTAATGAGTGAGGCTGAGTTCCAGTAGGTTGGATGGCTATGCAATGAGTGGGACTGCTTTTAATGAGTGAGGCTGAGTTCCAGTAGGTTGGATGGCTATGCAATGAGTGGAACTTCTTTTAATGAGTGAGGCGGAGTTCCAGTAGGTTGGATGGCTATGTAATGAGTGGGACTGCACAGAGATCTATTAACTCAGGGCTCGGATCCACAGAGATCTATTAACTCAGGGCTCGGATCCACAGAGATCTATTAACTCAGGGCTCAGAACACCAAACGCCATGATACCTAAAATCCGTAACAGACGTTATTTTCCCTGAGATTAAGGCATATCCCCAAAGCTATTTACATGCGAACACGTGTAGAGATACCTGTGAACACACCAGATATACTGTAACTGGGAAATAAGCACATTGTTATATCTTTTACCCCCTCTCTTCCTTCTCTCCCCCCAAAAAGTTATTTTTTCCGAGTGAAGATGGACGTACACACCCACAGTCGCTGCAATCTCAAAACCCAAACCCATTACACTATATGTATTTGTATCCTTAGGGGGGCTATTGATACCTAATGTATACAACACAAGACAAAGAATTCCCAATCCTGCACCCCACATCACAAATCATTAAATGAAATACTATCTGTTATTCTTATCATAAGTAAAGGGCATTATATGCCTGCAACCCTTTACTGCACGTCCTACACTGCTCGCACATGTTCTCATTACCTCTCCACAGGAGGGCGACGTCTCTCAATAGACTGGTCATTCACAGGTGTGTATCAGGACCTGCCAATGAAGTCTAGATGGGAGTAACGCTCAATCTGTCCAAGCTTCAGCACAGGTGCCTCAATGAGTCCCTGCTTCAGCATAGGTGGCTGAATCAGTTCCAGCTTCAGCACAAGTGGCTCAATCAATCCCAGCTTCGGCACAGGTGGCTCAATGAGTCCCTGCTTCAGCACAGGTGGCTAAATCAGTCCCAGCTTCAGCAAGGCTGGCTGAATCAGTCCCTTGAAGCTGGGATATCCTGAAAACCTGACCTGTTGGGGGGTTCTTGGGGACTGGAGTTGAGCGCCCCCTGCTGTAGGTGACACACAACACTCCTCCTTAGGGAAGACCTTGTGCAAAGCTTATAAAGTATTACAGCGTGTAGGTTTGATGCTGCCAGGCTGCACGGCTCCCTGGAGCTCGTCAGCAGGTTCATGCAGGATATTACAGGGGGAGCCTCGGGGTGGCACTTTGAGACACTTGTGTAGATCTGAGCGAGTAAACGAGTTGGAATATTTTTTTGACTATGTGGTATTTTTTTTTTTGGCTTTTATCCCTGGTAGTAACCAAGCTTGTAATGATTTTATAAATACAGTATATCCCTTTCTTTCTTTCCTTAGCTCTGACACTGTACACAGCACTGTTCAATGCATGAAAGTCCTTTCCCTGGAGAGCTTACAATCTAAGGTTGCTGCCTGAGACACAGCGAGATAAAGTAACATGCTCAATGTCACAATGTATTTATAACACGGTTTACCAGGAAGTAATACACTGAGAGTTACCTCTAATTTTCAAGTATGCCCTGGGTAAGTGTGATGACAATACAATGTTACATTAAGTGAACAGGGTTATACATTATATTTACAGACATTGCATGCCCAGTTAGAGATAATATATACAGTATTGTAGGCGTATGTAACAGTTACAGACCAGATTAAAAGGTGAGACAGCCTTAGATTTGAAAGAACTTAAACTGGTGGTGGATATGAGAGTCTCTGGTAGGTTGTTCCAGTTTTGGGGTGCACGGTAGGAGAAGGAGGAACGGCCGGATACTTTGTTGAGCCTTGGGACCATGAACAGTCTTTTGGAGTCTGATCTCAGGTGATAAGTGCTGCATGTGGTGGGGGTGAGGAGCTTGTTCAGATAGAGTATCCAAACTCTACGCTTAACAATAGATATTTATTTATTTTATTCATAAAATGTTTTACCAGGTTTACCTGGAAGTAATACACTGAGAGTTACCTCTCATTTTCAAGTTACCTCTCATTTTCAAGTGGGCACAGAGTCAGTGTTTAAAAGCAGTTTGTTTTGGGAAATTCAAATTTCAAGTCTCCAAAAATCAGATTAAAGTATGTGTTCAAGGTCGGAGAGGCTAGGGCTGTGTGCGTATAAGATTGTGTCATCCGCATACATGTGTATTGAGGCTTCCTTACAAGCTGTAGGAAAATCATTGATGAACACTGAGAAGAGTAGGGCCCCAGAACAGAGCCTTGCGGGACACCACAGGTGATATCCAGGAGGTTTGAGCCCGAGATACACATATTGGGATCTGACCGATAGGTAGGAGTGAAACCAGTTTAAAGCGTGTTCCCCTATTCCAGGGCACTGAAGCTTGTTTAACAAGATAACATGATCAACAAGGAACCGGCACTGGCCGATGTGAACCGGACGTCACATTCCCACTGTACTACTCCTTCAGCAGACTTCCTCTCTTGTTATATCATTAATATTAATATTATTATTATGATAGTGGACCTCACAGAGCCTTCAGTAGGGTGGGAACATTGGCATAACCACTGTCGCTCGTTATCCAGATTGTGCCCATTAGGTCACTTGTCCGCACATCTGCTGTAACTAGGTCACCCGAATTCATCACGGCTGAGAAAACACAAGGAAACGGTCTCACCAACACAGCAAACTTCCTTTTTTATTACCGGGGGATCATAAGCAAACGCTTTGGGGTTCAGTTACCAAAATCTCACGGCTGCCAAACCGGGGAAGCATTATTCCTTACTAGGAATTCATTATGAAATAGAAGTGTTTTCCTGTAATAAATCTGGTGCCGTTCCTTTGCCGCAGCATTGCAGCTGACAAACAGGTCTCTTGCTGACAAACAGGTCTCTCTCTCCCACCCCCCCCCCCCCCCCCCCAATATTTCACGGTCCGGAAGCGCTGCGCGAATTGGATGTGGAAACATTCGCAAACTAATTTAATCTCAGCCTCTGTGGGTGGGTTTCATGACATTCGCCAGCGAACGTGCAAATATTGGTGGCTGCATTTTAACAGAGCGGGCAGAAGGTGCATTTTTTAGACTGATTTGAGGCTGAAAGGATCCCCCACAGTTTGAACGTCAGTGTATATGTTCCAGAAGATCCCCCGCCCTTTCCGAAATGAACATGATGCGGTAGATAGATATGGTGCCAGCTTAATTGATGCCTTGATTGTTTTTAAATCAAACACTTTTGGGGGTCGTTCCTCAAAGTCTTTTTTTCTTCTTACAAACACTTTTCTTTTTCCAGAGAACTCCTGTCCTTACGACCCCCCAACAGGACAGGTTTTCAGGATATCCCTGCTTAAGCACTGGTGGCTCAATCAGTTGCTCCCTGCTTCAGCACAGGTGGCCCAGTCTTTGAGTGAGCCACTGATTGAGCCACCTGTGCTGAAGCTGGGATAACCTTAACACCTGACCCGTTGGGGGGGGCCTTGAGGACTGGAATTGAGAGCCCGTGCCCTAACGTTTACCCCATCTCTCCCTGGCTGAGATCAGTAAGGAGAAGGCAGGAGAGAACTTTGGGAGTTATGTACTCAAGTTCCCGGCCGTAAACAAATAAACTGCACGAGTGTCACAGGACACGAGGACTAATACCCGGGAGACCAGGACTAATACCCGGGAGACCAGGACTAATACCCGGGAGACCAGGACTAATACCAGGGATCAATCAACTCGCCAGACAGAAACACGAGAGCTTATCAAATTAATTAATTTATTATTAATTAATTTATTGGAAAAAAGTTATCCACAACTATACATACAAACAGACAACACATACCCAACCGGGGAAAGTGGGGATACCCTGCAGGCCTAGGCGCGGGGAAAGTGGGGGTACCCTGCAGGCCGAGGCGCGGGGAAAGTGGGGGTACCCTGCAGGCCGAGGCGCGGGGAAAGTGGGGATACCCTGCGGGCCTAGGCGCGGGGAAAGTGGGGATACCCTGCAGGCCAAGGCGCGGGGAAAGTGGGGGTACCCTGCGGGCCTAGGTGCGGGGAAAGTGGGGATACCCTGCGGGCCAAGGCGCGGGGAAAGTGGGGATACCCTGCGGGCCAAGGCGCGGGGAAAGTGGGGGTACCCTGCGGGCCTAGGCGCGGGGAAAGTGGTGGTACCCTGCGGGCCTAGGCGCGGGGAAAGTGGGGATACCCTGCAGGCCTAGGCGCGGGGAAAGTGGGGGTACCCTGCGGGCCTAGGCGCGGGGAAAGTGGGGATACCCTGCGGGCCTAGGCGCAGGGAAAGTGGGGATACCCTGCGGGCCTAGGCGCGGGGAAAGTGGGGATACCCTGCAGGCCTAGGCGCGGGGAAAGTGGGGATACCCTGCAGGCCTAGGCGCGGGGAAAGTGGGGGTACCCTGCGGGCCTAGGCGCGGGGAAAGTGGGGGTACCCTGCGGGCCTAGGCGCAGGGAAAGTGGGGATACCCTGCAGGCCTAGGCGCGGGGAAAGTGGGGGTACCCTGCGGGCCTAGGCGCGGGGAAAGTGGGGATACCCTGCAGGCCTAGGCGCGGGGAAAGTGGGGTTACCCTGCGGGCCTAGGCGCGGGGAAAGTGGGGGTACCCTGCAGGCCTAGGCGCAGGGAAAGTGGGGATACCCTGCGGGCCTAGGCGCGGGGAAAGTGGGGGTACCCTGCAGGCCTAGGCGCGGGGAAAGTGGGGGTACCCTGCGGGCCTAGGCGCGGGGAAAGTGGGGATACCCTGCGGGCCTAGGCGCGGGGAAAGTGGGGATACCCTGCGGGCCTAGGCGCGGGGAAAGTGGGGGTACCCTGCGGGCCTAGGCGCGGGGAAAGTGGGGATACTCTGCGGGCCTAGGCGCGGGGAAAGTGGGGGTACCCTGCGGGCCTAGGCGCGGGGAAAGTGGGGATACCCTGCGGGCCTAGGCGCGGGGAAAGTGGGGATACCCTGCGGGCCTAGGCGCGGGGAAAGTGGGGGTACCCTGCGGGCCTAGGCGCGGGGAAAGTGGGGGTACTCTGCGGGCCTAGGCGCGGGGAAAGTGGGGGTACCCTGCGGGCCTAGGCGCGGGGAAAGTGGGGATACTCTGCGGGCCTAGGCGCGGGGAAAGTGGGGGTACCCTGCGGGCCTAGGCGCGGGGAAAGTGGGGATACCCTGCGGGCCTAGGCGCGGGGAAAGTGGGGATACCCTGCGGGTCAAGGCGCGGGGAAAGTGGGGGTACCCTGCGGGCCTAGGCGCAGGGAAAGTGGGGGTACCCTGCAGGCCTAGGCGCGGGGAAAGTGGGGATACCCTGTGGGCCTAGGCGCGGGGAAAGTGGGGATACCCCTGCGGGCCTAGGCGCGGGGAAAGTGGGGGTACCCTGCAGGCCTAGGCGCGGGGAAAGTGGGGATACCCTGCGGGCCTAGGCGCGGGGAAAGTGGGGGTACCCTGCAGGCCTAGGCGCGGGGAAAGTGGGGGTACCCTGCAGGCCTAGGCGCGGGGAAAGTGGGGATACCCTGCGGGCCTAGGCGCGGGGAAAGTGGGGATACCCTGCGGGCCTAGGCGCGGGGAAAGTGGGGGTACCCTGCGGGCCTAGGCGCGGGGAAAGTGGGGATACCCTGCGGGCCTAGGCGCGGGGAAAGTGGGGATACCCTGCGGGCCTAGGCGCGGGGAAAGTGGGGATACCCTGCGGGCCTAGGCGCGGGGAAAGTGGGGATACCCTGCGGGCCTAGGCGCGGGGAAAGTGGGGGTACCCTGCGGGCCTAGGCGCGGGGAAAGTGGGGGTACCCTGCGGGCCTAGGCGCGGGGAAAGTGGGGGTACCCTGCAGGCCTAGGCGCGGGGAAAGTGGGGGTACCCTGCAGGCCTAGGCGCGGGGAAAGTGGGCGTACCCTGCAGGCCTAGGCGCGGGGAAAGTGGGGGTACCCTGCGGGCCTAGGCGCGGGGAAAGTGGGGGTACCCTGCAGGCCTAGGCGCGGGGAAAGTGGGGATACCCTGCAGGCCTAGGCGCGGGGAAAGTGGGGGTACCCTGCGGGCCTAGGCGCGGGGAAAGTGGGGATACCCTGCGGGCCTAGGCGCAGGGAAAGTGGGGATACCCTGCGGGCCTAGGCGCGGGGAAAGTGGGGATACCCTGCGGGCCTAGGCGCGGGGAAAGTGGGGGTACCCTGCGGGCCTAGTTGCAGGGAAAGTGGGGATACCCTGCAGGCCTAGGCACGGGGAAAGTGGGGATACCCTGCGGGCCTAGGCGCGGGGAAAGTGGGGGTACCCTGCGGGCCTAGGCGCGGGGAAAGTGGGGATACCCTGCGGGCCTAGGCGCGGGGAAAGTGGGGATACCCTGCGGGCCTAGGCGCGGGGAAAGTGGGGTTACCCTGCGGGCCTAGGCGGGGGGAAAGTGGGGGTACCCTGCAGGCCTAGGCGCGGGGAAAGTGGGGATACCCTGCAGGCCTAGGCGTGGGGAAAGTGGGGGTACCCTGCGGGCCTAGGCGCGGGGAAAGTGGGGGTACCCTGCAGGCCTAGGCGCGGGGAAAGTGGGGGTACCCTGCGGGCCTAGGCGCGGGGAAAGTGGGGATACCCTGCGGGCCTAGGCGCGGGGAAAGTGGGGATACCCTGCGGGCCGAGGCGCGGGGAAAGTGGGGATACCCTGCGGGCCGAGGCGCGGGGAAAGTGGGGATACCCTGCAGCCTAGGCCTGGCGGGGGAAAGTGGGGATACCCTGCAGGCCTAGGCGCGGGGAAAGTGGGGGTACCCTGCAGGCCTAGGCGCGGGGAAAGTGGGGATACCCTGCAGGCCTAGGCGCGGGGAAAGTGGGGGTACCCTGCAGGCCTAGGCGCGGGGAAAGTGGGGGTACCCTGCAGGCCTAGGCGCGGGGAAAGTGGGGGTACCCTGCAGGCCTAGGCGCGGGGAAAGTGGGGGTACCCTGCGGGCCTAGGCGCGGGGAAAGTGGGGGTACCCTGCAGGCCTAGGCGCGGGGAAAGTGGGGGTACCCTGCGGGCCTAGTTGCAGGGACCTCCTTGCAGAGATTTATCCTGTCCTTCTTTCCTGCCCCCTGGAACAGGCCTGACACCAGCACAGGAACGGGCCTGACACCAGCACAGGAACGGGCCTGACACCAGCACGGGACCAGGCCTGACACCAGCACAGGACCAGGCCTGACACCAGCACAGGAACAGGCCTGACACCAGCACAGGAACGGGCCTGACACCAGCACAGGAACGGGCCTGACACCAGCACAGGAACGGGCCTGACACAGCAGAGGAACGGGCCTGACACCAGCAGAGGAACGGGCCTGACACCAGCACAGGAACGGGCCTGACACCAGCACAGGAACGGGCCTGACACCAGCACAGGAACAGGCCTGACACCAGCACAGGAACAGGCCTGACACCAGCACAGGAACAGGCCTGACACCAGCACAGGAACAGGCCTGACAACCAGCACAGGAACAGGCCTGACACCAGCACAGGAACAGGCCCCGCAGCTTCTCCCAGTTACAGCAACAACCTCTGCAGCTCTTCTGGCTCACTTCAGTCTCACTAAGGGTCTCCCTCACCACCTTTTTAATACACTGATCCAGGGGTCTCCAAACTACGGCCCGGGGGCCACATCAGCCCCCCCCCCCCCATAAGATTTTATCTGGCCCGCAGCAACTTGAGAGATATATTTTTTTACTCATTATATATAATTTCCCAGTGTAAGCACGGCATCTTTTCTTTGTAATTGTCACGTTTCTCTTTTCGTTCGGAATCATGTCATGCTGATTGCCCCAAAAAGATCCCAATAAAACTTATTAGTTCATTATAAATAAATATATAAATAGATAAAAAAATATATATATATTCTTTGGCCCGCGAAAATGTGTAGAATATACGATGTGTCCCTCGTACTGAAAAGTTTGGAGCCCGCTGCACTAAACCCACAACATTGACCCATTCAGGGCAGGTGCTGTCTACGTGCCCACCCCCTGATTGGTGGGTAGAAATGAAACAGAACAGTAGTTACATAGAAATGCTGCAGGGAAAGGTCACGGGCAGTTTTATTGCAACATTTCTCCTGCAAACAAAATGAACCCCTGTCCCCGAAGTGCTGGAGCAGGTTAAGACATAATACATTATACACACATAACATAATACCTGTGTATTACTGTATTACTGACAGGTAGGGTAATGGCAGGCTTGGCCTTTATTATCAGCAGCCATATTTACCCCCTACCGTCACAATGAGATTTATCAAAAACCAGTCCCATTGATAAATTGGGTGCAATTCTTTGCACCGATCTTGCCCTAGTTTTGCACCCAAGAGAATGTAGTAACTTTACCCTCCCCCCTTGTTCAAAGTGTCAGCGATCAGTGACAGGACAGAACGTGGTCAGGGTTGCCACTTCGACTGACGGTCAACCCGGAGATTTTTTTTTTTTTAAATGACACTGTGTTGCCATGACAACGGGATGCTATGTAACGTCACGCGGCGTCAAGTCGCCATGACAACGTGGCACCGCATGACGTCGTGACATCATGTGGCGTCTCATTGTCATGGCAACGAGCATCACGTGATGCTGTTACGTCACGTGACGTTCCCGTTGGCATGGCAACGCAGCGCCATTTGACGCCGCGCAGCCATATTGAGAGTAGTTGCAGGGGGAGAT